>NC_069509.1:79002996-79196441 GCF_027579735.1 Bombina bombina
GAGACAGGCGGCCTTCTACCTTAGAAGAAGCAGCCAAATTGGCCGATGAACATTATGACTCCCGTCTTCACGAACCCATGAACTACCGAGCTCCAGCACGGGTCGAACCCAGAGAGGTTTACCGTGCACCCCCTCGTACTGAATTCCGAGCCCCGGTGCCCACAAGGCCCGTCCGACACTCAGGACCACCCAATAACAGCTCTGAGCGTCCCAGACCGACTTGCCACCGATGCAAGCAACCAGGGCATTTCATGGCTAGCTGCCCCCTTAATACGCACCAGACACCCAGGAATTACAATTACCCCTCTGGGTCCTATCGTCCGGCCCGGGCCCTCTGTGTTAACCAAGAGGCCCCTATGGAGGGATATGTGGGGCCGCTTCACGAGGCAGACCCTGTATATGCTGCCTCAGATAACCGCCAGCACCATCGGCAGAGGGTATGGCTCGAGGGGCGATCTACCGAGGGATTGCGAGACACAGGGGCTACTATCACGCTGGTACAGAGTCATTTGGTGCCAGAGCACAAGCGATCCGGACAGACTGTGGCCGTTAGAGTGGCGGGGGGGGATGTGTACAAAATTCCAACAGCTAAAGTGCATCTTGATTGGGGAGCGGGAAAGGGGGCTGTGAACGTGGGCCTAATGGATAATTTACCTGCCGAAGTACTACTGGGCAACGATTTGGGCCCCATGACTTCTGCCTATGCTCCAGTATGCAACAACGAGGCGGACCCAGTGACTACACGGGCCCAAGCCCGGACGGAGCGAGAGCTCTCACCAGTGCGGGAGACACAGGTAAGACCTACCCCGACCTTGCCTGACAGGTTAGGCCCCATACCCTGGGACACCCCAGATGCTTTCGAGGCAGAGTCTAAGACTGACCTGACCTTACAAAAGTACCGGGAACGAGCAGAGACCGGAGGGGGCGGGGCAGATAACGAAACATTCTTATGGGAAAAAGGGAAACTATACCGCTGGACAGAGAAAAGGGGACAGCGTAGGCGACAGCTGGTAGTGCCCCACAAATACCGTCAAGAAATCCTCAAAATAGGCCACGACATCCCCTTAGCAGGCCACCTAGCCGTTACCCGTACCCTACACCGCATTACTCACACGTTCTTTTGGCCAGGGGTGCACGCTGACGTTAGAACTTACTGTAACACCTGCGATGTGTGTCAACGAGTAGGAAGGCGAGGCGATCACCCTAAAGCCCAGCTAGTAAATATGCCCATTGTAGAGGAACCCTTCAGCCGGGTTGCTATTGACCTAGTAGGACCACTGGCTACCCCTAGTCCCTCCGGTAAGCGATACATTCTTACCGTAGTGGACTACGCTACCAGGTACCCAGAGGCTGTCGCCCTATCCAACATACAAGCGGATACGGTAGCGAATGCACTAGTACAGGTGTTCTCCCGGGTAGGATTTCCAAAAGAAATCCTATCCGACCGAGGCACCCAATTTACGGCTGAATTGACCCAACAACTCTGGCAGGTTTGCAAAATTAAGTCCCTCCTGAGCTCCCCATACCACCCCCAGACGAACGGGCTGTGTGAGAGGTTCAATGGGACCCTCAAGCAAATGCTCAAGACGTTCACTCAGGAATACCGAGACTGGGAACGCTTCCTGCCGCACCTCCTATTTGCTTATCGGGAGGTGCCCCAGGAAACGACAGGGTTCTCTCCCTTCGAGTTGCTCTACGGAAGAAAGGTACGGGGACCCCTAAACCTGATCCGGGAGCACTGGGAGGGAGAGATGGAGGCTGACGGTGTCCCCATTGTGCCATACGTGCTGGAACTCAGGGACCGAATGGAGCAATTAGCCAAATCCGTGCGGGCTAATCTCCAGTTGGCCCAGAGAAGACAGAAAGTATGGTACGATCGGGGGGCCCGAAAGAGAATCTTCACCATAGGACAAAAGGTGTTAGTACTTAAGCTGGTGAAGACAGACAAATTGCAGGCGTCCTGGCAGGGTCCCTACCAGATCGTAGAGAAAAGGGGAGACACCACTTATGTGATAGCTAGCTGCCACGACAACAATCTTAGAAAGACATTCCATGTAAACATGCTCAAGGAATATTTTGAGCGACCAGAGAACGTGACGGCCGTATGTTGTTCCCCTCAGGAAGACCCCGACAGTTTACCCATTCGAGACCTATTAGAAAAGAGCCTCCCCACAGGTATAGTGGCGCAGGTTCAGATAGGGGACCGACTTAGCCCCACTGAAAGGGAGCAGCTCAACCAACTCCTCCAGTCTAAACACCTCACCTTCTCCCCGAAGCCAGGGTACACTACTTTAACCACCCACCAGGTAGATACTCCGGGACAAGCTCCCTTGCGCCAGGCTCCGTACCGAATCCCCAAAGCAGTTAGGACAGGAATGAAGAAGGAGATCGATGAGATGCTCCAGCTCAGGGTAATTGAGCCCTCCGATAGTCCCTGGGCCTCCCCAGTTGTCTTGGTGCCCAAGAAAGATGGGACCACCCGGTTCTGCGTAGACTATCGGAGGCTCAATGAAAATACCGTGACGGACGCTTACCCTATGCCCAGGGTAGACGAGCTACTCGATCGTATAGCCAGGGGAAATTACCTGACCACTATTGACCTCTGCAAAGGTTACTGGCAGATTCCACTGGCCCCGGAGGCTATCCCCAAGTCGGCATTCATCACCCCATTCGGCTTATATCAGTTTAGGGTAATGCCGTTTGGGATGAAGAATGCCCCAGCTACATTCCAGCGCTTGGTGGATAGGCTCCTGGATGGCTTCCAGAGTTTTGCTTGCGCCTACCTGGACGACATAGCGATCCACAGTGAGTCCTGGGAGGACCACTTAGCTCATGTGGGAATGGTTCTGGATCAGATCCGGGCTGCTGGCCTGACTCTGAAGCCAGAAAAATGCCACTTTGGGATGGCCGAGGTACAGTACCTGGGTCACCGGGTGGGGTGTGGAAAGCAGCGACCAGAGCCGGCCAAAATAGAAGCTGTCGCCAATTGGCCCACCCCCATCACTAAGACTCAGGTCCTAGCCTTCCTGGGCACGGCAGGGTACTATAGACGGTTCGTACCAGACTACAGCACACTTGCCAAACCCCTGACTGACTTGACCAAGAAGAACTTACCTCGACAGGTCCTGTGGTCTCCCCACTGTGAAACGGCTTTCCAGGCTCTCAAAAATGCTCTAATTAACGCTCCTGTCTCGGCGGCCCCAGCCCTTAACAAACGTTTTATCGTCCATACAGATGCTTCCATGTTCGGGCTGGGAGCCGTCCTCAGCCAAGTAGGCGAAGATGGAGGGGAGCATCCAGTTGCCTACATCAGCCGGAAGCTCCTGCCCCGCGAAGTCAGCTATGCAGCGGTCGAAAAGGAGTGTTTGGCTTTGGTGTGGGCATTAAAGAAATTGACTCCCTATTTATATGGTCAGGAGTTCACTCTGGTCACCGACCATAACCCGTTGGTGTGGCTGAACCGGGTCTCTGGAGATAACGGCAGGCTATTACGTTGGAGCTTATCGTTGCAACCCTTCAATTTCACCATTACTTACAGACCTGGGAAACAGAATGGCAACGCCGACGGGTTGTCCAGACAAACCGACCTCAGCCCCGCATAACCAGCGGTCTGGACAGCCTTAGTCTGCCCCGAAAAGGGGTCAGACCGTGTCTGCCAGAGTGTTCCACAGAAAGGGAGCACTGTTACAGAAGCATTAGTTATTTTGTTGTGAAGAGCTTATTTCCCAGCAGCAATGCCTGAACCAGCAAGCCAGCGCCTAAGAAGGGCTCCAAGAAAACCGTAACAAGTATCATTTCATAAAGAGTTAACTCTTTTTTTTCAGCTTTTAGAAACTATTGTCTAATCACCTCTGGAGCCAGACTGCTAATTGATAAGATGAACTTGTAAACTTGTTATCTTAAGTACTGTAATCCTATTGTGGCCTGTCAAAGGACAGTGCTCTCTATCTAAATGTGTGATGGGGGATTTTGTGCTTCCCCCCCTCTCCCCCTGGGAGTGCCCTGTGTGCATGTAACCTTAATAAAAAGCAGGCTGGGCATCCCAGTCCTGAGTTCTTGTTTGACCCTCAATCGCAGCGTTGACTCGTTTTTGTGGGCAGAAGGGTATCCTAGCGGTACTGCAGCTAAGGGAGATTATTCTATATTTGCGAGACTCATATAGAATACTATGGAAAGCAGCTTCTCCCCTCTTTAGCAATAGGGATCCAGGCTACTAAGCGGTCCATCTCTCAGCGAGACTAAGGGTAACCGTAACATAACCCAAACCCCCCTTAAATAAACCTAACACTAAGCCCCTGAAGATCTCCCTACCTTGAGTCGTCTTCACCCAGCCGAGCCAAATTCTTCATCCAAGCGGAGCAAGAAGAGATCCTCCATCCGGTAGAAGTCTTCATCCAAGCGGGGCAGAAGAGGTCTTCCATCCGATTGAAGTCTTCATCCAAGCTGCATCTTCTATCGTCATCCATCCGGAGTGAAGCGGCAGCATCCTGAAGACCTCCGACGCGGAACATCCATCCTGGCCGACGACTGAACGACGAATGACGGTTCCTTTAAATGACATCATCCAAGATGGCGTCGTTCAGCTTCGCTCCGGATGGATGACGATTGAAGATGCAGCTTGGATGAAGACTTCAATCGGATGGAAGACCTCTTCTGCCCCGCTTGGATGAAGACTTCTACCGGATGGAGGACCTCTTCTTGCTCCGCTTGGATGAAGAATTTGGCTCGGCTGGGTGAAGACGACTCAAGGTAGGGAGATCTTCAGGGGCTTAGTGTTAGGTTTATTTAAGGGGGGTTTGGGTTAGATTAGGGGTATGTGGGTGGTGGGTTGTAATGTTGGGGGGGGGTATTGTATGTTTTTTTTTACAGGCAAAAGAGCTGAACTTCTTGGGGCATGCCCCGCAAAGGGCCCTGTTCAGGACTGGTAAGGTAAAAGAGCTTTGAACTTTAGTAATTTAGAATAGGGTAGGGCATTTTTTTATTTTGGGGGGCTTTGTTATTTTATTAGGGGGCTTAGAGTATGTGTAATTAGTTTAAAATTGTTGTAATATATTTCTAATGTTTGTAAATATTTTTTTATTTTTTGTAACTTAGTTCTTTTTTATTGTTTGTAATTTAGTTAGTTTATTTCATTGTATTTATTTGTAGATATTGTATTTAAATAATGTATTGATAGTGTAGTGTTAGGTTTAATTGTAGGTAATTGTAGGTATTTTATTTAATTAATTTATTGATAGTCTAGTGTTAGGTTTAATTGTAACTTAGGTTAGGATTTATTTTACAGGTAATTTCTAATTATTTTAACTATAGGAATAATTTATTTAATAAGAGTTAATTAATTTCGTTAGATTTAAATTATATTTAACTTAGGGGGGTGTTAGTGTTAGGGTTAGACTTAGCTTTAGGGGTTAATACATTTATTAGAATAGCGGTGAGCTCCAGTCGGCAGATTAGGGGTTAATGTTTGAAGTTAGGTGTCGGCGATGTTAGGGAGGGCAGATTAGGGGTTAATACTATTTATTATAGGGTTAGTGAGGCGGATTAGGGGTTAATAACTTTATTATAATAGCGGTGCGGTCCGGTCGGCAGATTAGGGGTTAATAAGTGTAGGCAGGTGGAGACGACGTTGTGGGGGGCAGATTAGGGGTTAATAAATATAATATAGGGGTCGGCGGTGTTAGGGGCAGCAGATTAGGGGTACATAGCTATAATGTAGGTGGCGGCGGCGTGCGGACGGCAGATTAGGGGTTAATTATTGTAGGTAGCTTGCGGCGACGTTGTGGGGGGCAGGTTAGGGGTTAATAAATATAATATAGGGGTCGGCGGTGTTAGGGGCAGCAGATTAGGGGTACATAAGTATAACGTAGGTGGCGGTCGGCAGATTAGGGGTTAAAAAATTTTAATCGAGTGGCGGCGATGTGGGGGGACCTCGGTTTAGGGGTACATAGGTAGTTTATGGGTGTTAGTGTACTTTAGAGCACAGTAGTTAAGAGCTTTATGAACCGGCGTTAGCCCAGAAAGCTCTTAACTACTGACTTTTTTCTGCGGCTGGAGTTTTGTCGTTAGATTTCTAACGCTCACTTCAGTCAAGACTCTAAATACCGGAGTTAGAAAGATCCCATTGAAAAGATAGGATACGCAAATGACGTAAGGGGATCTGCGGTATGGAAAAGTCGCGGCTGAAAAGTGAGCGTTAGACCCTTTTTTGACTGACTCCAAATACTGGCGGTAGCCTAAAACCAGCGTTAGGAGCCTCTAACGCTGGTTTTCACGGCTACCGCCAAACTCCAAATCTAGGCCATAGCATTTTATATAAGTCTCATTCAAACTTTTTGTTATAGGCTGAAAGGCTCTTGGTTATTTCCCTTTATATATATATATATATATATACTGTATATATATAAATACACATATACATATTTAGATATGTATATGTATGTACTGTATCTCTATGTTAAGGTCTTTTGCAGCTTTTTTATCTATCATCTAAGACCACATACCTTTGAGCCCTTATAACTTTTTTTCCAATATTTTTTTTAAATAATTTTTATTAGACAGTGTTATTATGAGTGTAACTGTATTTTTAATTGTATTTTTTTTTGCAATTTTTTTTCTAGCATAACTGTTAACCAGAGCTCTAAAGTCACGCTATCCCAACGCACATTAAATTGCGCTCAAGCAAAGGCGTTCACTTTCAACTTGTAACTACTTCCGACGCGTGCAAAGAGCCGCAATAAACCTCTTATCACACCACTTGTAATCTAGCTCTATGTGTTTGGCTTAAATGATTGCATTAATATGTTTTTCCACTTAATTTATTTTTCATTTTTTTATAAAAATATTCTTTATACATTGCATCACAGCTAAGCTAAAAATGTATGCTATATTTTAATTGTGTATGGTAAAGACAAATGCTTTTTGGAGACTGTTGTTTAAAAAGATAGATAATCCCTTTATTACCCATTCCGCATTTCTGCATAACCAACACAGTTATATTAACATATTTTTTTACCTCTGCAGACTGCCCTCTTAACTCAGTGCTATTTACAGACTTGCATTTTAGCCAATCAGTTCTCACTCAGGAATAACTCCACACTCCGCAGGAGTGAGCACAATATGATCTATATGGCACACATGAACAAGCAGTGTTGTGCTATGAAAAGCTATAAAAAATGCCCTAAGATAAAGGCGGCCTGCAGGGGTTTAAGGTTATAAAGTATATTAATATAACAATGTTGGTTGTGCAAAGCTGGTAAAGTGTAGTAAAAAGTAAAGGCGTTATCTATCTTTTTAAACAGAAAATGTTGGAGTAGACTGTCCCTTTAAGATATATGTGAGTAAATGGTTTATACAGTAACTGAAAACATCTTTCTATATCTAACACCAAACTTCTATCTTCTTTGCAAATCTTGCTTAAGATACTGACACTGCTAAAGATTACACTTGCATGGTGTAAAATTAATCCCTTAGGAAAGGGGAGTTGTGTAAATATTCTGCTGTGTAGGTAGTTATATTAGCTCAGTAAATAGTGTCATTGTCAACAGAGGTTTTTCTTGACTTAAAGGGACAGTAAACACAGTTTAGGTATGCATAGTAAAACAACTTTGCAATATACGTTCATTATATATTGTGTCCCCTTTTCATGATATTTAGCTCTAAAATTTGTGGCTTTTTTAATGATCTAAACCACTGGTTTTCGAACCTGTCCTCAGACCTCCTCAACAGACCAGGTTTTCTGGATTACCTTGGATGAGAGCAGGTAATATAACCATGTTTACCAATCAGCCAATTATTTCACCTGTGCTCCAGTTCAGATATCCTCAAAATGTGGCCTGTTAGGGAGGTCTGAGGACAGGTTTGAAAACGAGTGATCTAAACTGAAAAAGCACACTGTAGTCTTTTCATGACAAACACTGCTACATATCCTTCTCCAACTGGCATTAACAGATAAGAACTGCACAACAACTCAATTTAAACAAGTAACATGACTGTGGCAAGCATTGTCAGCTTCAGACTCCTCCAAATGAGGCAAATGGTTGATGAAGTTTGGCTACTGAAAAACAATTGCAGCAAATAAGAAGTTATTATTTTTTTTTTTAATATTTAGACTTGACTGATATGTTATTCTATAGCAAGACAACAAAAATGACTAGGTGCTTACTGACCCTTAAACTGAGATTTTCCTAAAGGATAGATTTACCTTAAAGGGATACTGAACCTATTTTTTTCATGATTCAGATAAAGTATGCAATTTTAAGCATTTTTTTCTTCATTCTCCTGGTATCTTTATTTGAAAAAGCAGGAATGTAAGCTTACAAGCCCATTTTTGGTTCAGTACACTGAATAGTGTATACATTTAGCCACCAATCAGCAAGCTGTAACCAAGGTGCTGAACCAAAGATGGGCCAACTGCTAAGCTTTACATTCCTGCTTTTTCAAATAAGGATACCAAAAGAACGAAGAAAAATTGATAACAGAATTTTGCTTAAAATTACATGCTCTATCTGAATCATGAAATAAAAATGGGCTTGGCATCCCTTTAATGGAAGGGCTGATCACAAGGATAAAGAAATATCAGTAGCCATGGATGACAATTACAAAGTCATCTTTATTTGAATCATCACATTTTTGCAGATGTCTTTTCTTAAAGGGACACAAAAATAAAACATTTATGATTCAGATAGAGAATGCAATTGTAAGAGAATTTCCAATTTATTTCTGTTATCAAATTGTGTGCAGTCTATTTCAAATCACACTTGCTAAGGCACAAGCTCCCACTAAGCTTGTGCAAGAGTTCACAGTGTATATGAGTTTGTGATTGGCTAATAACTGTCACATGATCCAGGGGACCGGCAAAATAAAGTACATTTGGAAATTTAACAGAAAATTACAATTCAGAGGGCCAAAAGCCAAAGTATATTTAAAGGTCTTTGAACAGACAATAAACATAAATGGGATTTCCTACATTTTTAATTATGATTGTTAAAAAAATTAAGTGTAAAACACTTATTTTGTAATACCACATCTTTTACAATGCAGTTACTAATAGTATATATATATACTGTACACATAAGGATAGACATATACAGTATATATATATATATATATATATATATATATATATATATATATATATATATATATATATATATATAAATTTGCTGGCATTATGAAGTAGCCAGGTAGGTGGCTCTGGGGGCAGTATAATAATATTCAATATTATAACATAAGGATGTTAATAAAGCTATTCAAAGCACACATTAATTGCATTATTTAACATAAATTGATTAAATGATAATTTGACCAACCAACAAAACTTGAAAACGTTTAATATTAAATAAAGTTAGTTTAATATTGGCTTCAATTTTAGCCGGGTGGTCAATAAAATCAGCCAGGTGGTGCATCCGCTAAAAAGCCCCTGGGGAGAACACTGTTTAAACAGATAGACAGAATATATATATATATATATATATATATATATATATATATATATATATATATATATATATATATATATATATATAATACCAGATCTTTTACAGCTACTAATCGTTAATAATAGTATATATATATATATATATATATACACACACAGACTATATATAAAGATAGACAGACAGACAGACAGACAGATAGATAGAGGCTCCTGTGGAGATTTTTTTTTATTTCTTATGAAAATAATGGCAAAAGAAAGTGCACAATATTTATTCCAATTAGTATTTATCATTCAGTTTCACATTGTTGCTATGTGATAAAACTCACCTCCTGTATTTTCCTTCGGCCCCTACTCACCTGGCACATTCTGTTAGCAGGTTACTGGGACATTCCAGCCCCAGCGCAATTACTTTGCTCTCTGTCTTTGATCTGGTTTTGAATATTTGACAGACAAATACTAACATGGAGTAGATCAATGCAATGAAAATACCAAAAGGTCAACCCTAACCTCTCTCAGTGTTTTGCATCTCTTTAAACCTAATAAATTCCTACAGTTGCTATGTACTGAGAAGTTCTTTTACAGGATCGTTGCGCAGGAGAAAAAAAAATACATCAATTGGAAAGATCTGAGCTTTGACGCAAGAGAAAAAGAAAAAAAATCCTAAGTGACTGAAGAAGCTAGTTCTGTTTTAGGTCCAGAGCCTTTGAATTAGTTAAGTCATTGAAATATCACCTACTTGTATATAATAACTGCCCTATCGACAAATGTTTTTTCCCTGCAGAGCGTTCATTCTCTGTATTAACAGTATATCCATTTTTTTCTTTCTTCAACAAGATTTATTAGAATATAATAGCGGTCTTGCAATGTTGTACATAAAAGGAGATTATACTCAATGGTCATCTGCCGATAACGAGAGTCTTAATAATGTTTTTAGGAATTAGCACGACTGTGTGAGGTGTGGGCTCTCTACGTGTTCATTCATTGTTCCTTGGAGGTAAAGCACATCGTCTTCTTTCTTGTGGCTTTTACAAGGATACTGTGCTTGTCCTTTGATAAAGTCCGTTATAATTATACTTATAATTTCCATTTAGCTAATCAATGTACAACAAAGAAGTAGCTCAAATCAAAACGTAAGAAAAAGATTATATGGGATAGATATAGTAAATGAGAGTGGAAGAGAAGAGAAAGAGGGAATTAGAATTGCGGTTGAGGCAGGGATATTAAGATGCGTTGCTAAGTGGCTTCTAACGATTGTTCCCAGTATAATTTGACATCTAAAAAGTAAAGATTGTTTTTTACATTTGATGTACCCATACTCTTCTAAATAAAGTAGTTCCGTTGTTCTGTCTAACCACATTTGTTTAGACGGAGTGGTTGGGGTTTTCCATTGTCTCGCTATCAAAGATTTAGCGCTGTTGATCCCAATTTGCAGTAGATGTGACCTAAATGTACATGGTTGTTTGGGTATGTCGTTTAAGAGAGCTATTCTGAGCATCAATGTAAATGTGTCTGACAGAATTGTTTGGAAGTGTTTCTCTACAGCCCTCCATAAAGGGGTTATGGCTGGGCAATTCCACCAGATAAAGAGTAGGGAGCCATGTTCCCCACAACCTCTCCAGCAGGTTCCCGTTGCGTTTTTGTATATTGCTGATAGGCGGGCGGGTGTTAGGTACCATCACAGAAGGAGTTTATTGTTTAACTCTAGAATCTGAGGGGACACGGATGATTTGTTTGTTTAAATACCCTTTTTACAATCTGTTATTGTTAATTGTTCTCAGGTTTTTTTGTCATCTATTTGTGTTAGGTGGTAGTTTCATTTCAGTATCTGCCCTGAGGATCCCTAGGATGTCGTACTGGGGTACCAGCTAAACATAATGATTCCAAGGGAGTTGGGTTTCGTGTGAGTTGGTGCTTATGATGTGAGGTTTGTATTAAATTATGTAATTGTGAATATTTCAGTCAAGAGGCATATTGGCTTTCAATATTGTTTTGTATTTTCTTGCATGGTAATAATTTTTCTGTCTAACAGTTTGGTTAATGGAATGGTATGTCCCCATTCCTCCTTTACCACAAATCTACTGTCTAATCCTTCCGTTAGTTCTGCATTGAGTGTTACTGGAAAGAGTGGGGAACGGGGTGTCTAGATTCCTTTATAATTTTTAATGATATTTGTCCATGATTTGAGTAAATGTCGGTGAATTTCAAGGAATGTACAAGTGGGTGGCCTACTTTCATCTGGTGCCCAACAAAGGGCTCCTACCTGAGGGTTTCTTAAGATTTTGGAGTCAACCCATGCTTTTTGTGACTGGGAGCCATGACGATCCAGGATTCGCTGGAGGGTTACTGGGTCATAGTATAACTCGATGTTGGGGACTCCCAAGCCTCCTGATCTGGATTTGTGATATATTGACTGCCTATTTATTCCGGGTTTTTTGTTTCCCCCAAATGAAAGTCAGTAAAATGTTCTGTAATTGTTTTATATAGTGATTTGGGAGGGTAATTGGTAATGATTGTAAGATGTAAAGAATTTTTGGTAAAACAGTCATCTTAATTGATTGTATTCTGCCCCACCATGGTAGATGTTTTGTGGCCCATAATTTTAGGTCACTTTCAATATGTTTCAGGAGGGGTAAATAATTGGCTTTGAAAAGTGCTTTCGGACAGGGGGTAAGGTGAATGCCTAAGTATTTGATGGTGTTGGGTTGGATCTGTAGGGTGCTAAGAGTTTGCAGAAGTTGTAGTTCTGTTGTTGACAGTGAAATGAACGGTATATACTTTTTTGCAATGGGAAAACGTACATTAAAGGGATATGAAACCACAAATTTTTCTTTTATGATTCAGATAGAGCAAACTATTTTAAACAACTTTCCATTTTACTTCTATTATCTAATTTGCTTCATTCTCTTAGGATCATTTGTTAAAAATCTAGATAGGTTCAGGAGTTTGGAGCTAGCTGCTTATTGGTGGCTGAACTTGTATGCCCATTTTAATTGGCTTACAAATGTGTTGTTCAGTTAGCTCCCAGGAGTGAATTGCTGCATCTTCAATACAAGATACCAAGAGAATGAAGCAAAATTGATAACAGAAGTAAATTGGAAAGTTGTTTAACCCCTTAACCACCAAGGACATGCTAGGCACATCCTACAAAAAACGGTCCTTAATGTGTTTCAAGCAGTGGAAGCGATGGTGATCGCTTCCAGCCGCTTTCAGGGTATTGCAGTGATGCCTCAATATTGTGTTGAGCCTGTAGAGCTGTGCCTGTACTGTATATGGAAAAGAGGAGAGGAAGGGGGAATAAAAAATACATGTTGTTAAAGGGATCTGGGAGGGGGGGGCAGGGTATTGAGGTGGGGCAGCTACACTACAGAAAAATAGGGTACTTTTTTATTATCTCCTAAAAAAAAGCCATGTTTTGACTAAACTGGGTACTGGCAGGGATCCAACATTGCATAATAAATATATATAAAAAAATAATTAAAAAAGCCTTTTATTTTAGTACTGGCAGACTTTCTGCCAGTACTTAAGATGGCGGTGACAATTGTGAGGTTGGGGAGGGAAGAGAGCTGTTTGAGGGGGCTCAGGGAGGGATCAGGGGGTGGGATGTGTCAGGTGGGAAGCTGATCTCTACACTAATGCTAAAATAAACCCTACAAGCTACCTAATTAACCCATTAACTGCTGTAAATAATACAAGTGTGGTGCGCAGCGGCATTTAGCGGCCTTCTAATTACCAAAAAGCAATGCCAAAAATGACGTCTGATTTGAGTCTTCAAATTCAAATTAGCCAATCGGATGAGAGCTACTGAAATCCTATTGGCTGTTCAAATCAGCCAATAGGATAAGAGCTACTGATATTCTATTGGCTATTCAAATCAGCCAATATAATTTCAGTAGCTCTTATCCTATTGGCTGATTTGAACAGCCTATTCAGTGTACGGTGGAGATCGTATGAAGAGGATCCTCCACGCTCCATGGCTCCGCGGTCGCCGGTCTTCACTTCCAGGCTCGCTGGTCTTCAGCTCCACGGTCATCGGTCTTCAACTCCGCCCTCCACTCCGCGCCGGCTGGTTCCTGGAAGAAGAAAAAAGAGGTCGCTGCTTGGAAAAAGACTTCACCGCCTGGAACAGGACCTTCTCCGCCGGTCTTCAGGACAGGTGAGGACCACTTGGGGTTAGATTTAGGGTTTTAAGGGTTTTTTGAGGAGGTTTATTTTATTTAGATAGGGTGGGCAGAAAAAGAGCTGAATGCCCTTTTAATGGGTAGTTTAGGGTTTTTAGTGTTAGGTTATTTTTTGGGGGGGGTTTGGTGGGTGGGGGGTTTTACTGTTGGGGGGGCTTTGTGTATTTTTTGCAAAAAGAGCTGATTATCTTGGGGCAATGCCTTGCAAAAAGCACTTTTAAGGGATACTGGTAGTTTATTATATTAGGAGGTGTTTTTATTTTGGGTTTTTTTTTTATTTTCGTAGGGATTAGGTATAATTTTTTTTAAATTTTGTAATTTTCTTTATTATTTTCTGTAATCTTAGATTTTTTTATTTTCTGTAATTCTAGCTTAAAGGAACAGTCTACTCCAGAATTTTGATTAGACTGCCCCTTTAATTTATACTTAGTTTATTTGTATTTTTAAAGTAGTGTTAGTTTTTTGTAATTTAAGAGTAACTTTAGTATTTTGTAAATTAGGTAATTTTGGTTCATTTAGGGGGTGTTAGGTTAGGGGTTAGGTTTATTGCGTTGTGGGCTATGGCGGTTTAGGGGTTAATACTTTAATAGGTGTATTGTGTTTTGGGCTATGGCAGTTTAGGGGTTAATACTTTAATAGGTTTATTGTGTTGTGGGCTATGGCGGTTTAGGGGTTAATACTTTAATAGGTGTATTGTGTTTTGGGCTATGGCAGTTTAGGGGTTAATACTTTAATAGGTTTATTGTGTTGTGGGCTATGGCGGTTAAGGGGTTAATACTTTAATAGGTTTATTGGATTGTGGGTTAATGGCGGATTAAGGGTTAATAGTTTTAATAGGTAGTTTGCGATGTTTGGGTTGGCGGTTTTAGGGTTTAATAATTTAGTTATTACTTGTGGTGTGGGTTTGATGGCGGATATAGGGGTTAATAGACTTTATTAGTTATTGCGGTGGGGGATTGCGGTTGACAGGTAGATAGACATTGCGCATGCGTTAGGTGTTAGTTTATTTTTGCAGGCATTTTTGGGAGTTACGGTGCTCCCATACTCAGCGCAAGGCTTGCTACGGCTGCCTTTTATGGCGAGGTAAAAATGGAGTAAGGTTTCTCCATTTTCGCCACGTAAGTCCTTGCGCTGGATATTGGATACCGATTTGCGACGCGGTTCTATGTTAACTTATGGGAGTATAAATTGCGGGCGACGGGTGAAATATACGCGCGTAACTTGTATGTTATGCCGTATATGTGATACCAAAACAGCGCAAAACAGCGGCGATGCTACATATTGGATCGAGTCCTCGCTATTTCTAAGATCAGGACAAAGTTTAGAAACTATTTAGCATGGGTGTTTTCTGGTGGTTGTAGATGTGTAACAGATTTTGGGGGTCAAAATTAGAAAAAGTTTTTTTTTCATTTTTTTCATCATAGTTTTTTTTTCATTTTAAATATTTTTATTGAGGTGACCATAAAATCACAGGGTAAACAGTAGTACATTCTTGTGAATCAACATTTCACGAAACAATAATGACAAATATTACTATAGAGAGGATTAAACTCAGATGGGCCAACAAGGTAGCAATCCTCAAGTATTAGTCCTCCGCACCTCATTTTATGTTTAGTCGCAGTTGTGTCTATATTGCTTTCCCGGTCCTCAAGTAGGACCTATATTCTAAAGTTCAGTGGAAGACACAGGATGGTTCCTTAACACACAGACTAGTTATTATTTTGTCAAACAAAAATTAGAAGACAGTGCATAAAAACAGGCTCAAGGCCGTGGCACACTCAGTGTACCATTCATATCAAATTTCACATACAAACTGTCTAAAGGTAACATTGCTCGCTGCTAATATGTGTATAATGACTCTGAGTGTAAGTAATTATTTTAATAAGACCCAAAGAGCAAGTTCAAGGCTCCTTGGGCAGGGCAGAGGCTGCTTAACTCTGCCAAAAGTGGGATACCAGTAGGACCTGGCATGGGCTATTCCAGTTGGCACATAATACTTACATACTAGCAGGGATTAAGGGATTACATTAGTACCTTCCTTGAGCTAAGCCTATATCCTGTATGGACCTATGGGGTCAGATATACGTGGCTCTTTGCTGTATGCGGGGAGTTGGGAGTATCCCCTGCTCATTAAATCAAAATAGGGTCTGCTGTGTCAGGTTACTATCATAGCCAACAAAACAAAACAAAAAAACAGCCCTATATGGGTGAGTGCATAAGTACCACATCTTAGTTGTGTGTAAAATCTGTTTAAATATACTTTCTGCATTATAGGCGCTAAAGTGGTATAAGGCGGTGTAATCAAAATAAACTTCCAGTGTGTTTATGTAAATTAGTGGTCTAAGAGCACTGTGATAGATAGAGCCGCTCAGAAGTATAATCCAATTAGTAATCCCTACATATATATATATTACCCCCGTTCACAGGGGGGGGTGCTGGTGAGTGTTGTAGGCCGCACACTGTTCTATCTTCTGTCTCCCTCAGGTCTTAGGAGTCCCAATCAGCAAAATTTTAATATGTGTCTGTTCTGCCTGTGGTTAGACATTCAAATAAAATCTCGATAGTGTAGATTTCTGCTGGGATCAGAAATTATTTAGCCAAAACTGCTTATTCTTAACAGAGCTCCTTCACTATAGTTCTAGTCAGCTCGGCGGTTAGCTCCACCCCCCTTTTTCATCATATTTTATAATTTTTTTTATAGTATATTATATGATATGATAAAAATAATAGTATCTTTAGAAAAACTATATATAATATGTGTGAGTACAGTAAATGAGTAAGAGGAAAATTACAGCTAAACACAAACACCGCAGAAATTTAAAAATAGCCCCGGTCCTTAACTGTAAGAAAATTGAAAAATGGTCTGGTCACTAAGGGGTTTAAAAATGTATCTATCTGAATCACGAAAAAAAACATTTTGGGTTTCATGTCCCTTTATTGCCAGAATTTCTTTCCATTCAAATGTTAAAAAGAAGGGAAATTATGAAATTAATCTCCCTAATCAATTTTTATCTTGTTTTATTATTTTTATATCAGAAACACAGGATGGTGTTTTTTTCTTTTCTTTATTAAACAAAGTGATCACAATCTTACCAAGTCAAACACAGCTGAGGCGGGATAACTGCCACAAGATTTTCATTTCTATGGCTGTCGCCAAAACAAACTGATACACCAAACAAAACAACCACGCAAATCTAAAACTGTGAATTGGTGCTCTATTTACATTACATCAAATCCATATAGACTCAATGAGAACATAAATAAGGTAAATTGGTAGTTTGTTGCAACCAACTCTGCAGGATATGTGTCAGGATTAAAGGTGCTGGCCAGAAATCAGAACTCCAGGACTTCCATTGAAAATAACCAAGCACCAGACTGACGTTAGCAAGGTCCGCCATAGGTCTTAGCACCAAAATACCTGCAGGGTCACTTCCGACATCCAGGTTAGAAATATCACTACCCTTAGTGGAGTTGACCTTGATGTGCCAATTTTGTGACAATATTTTTAGTTGATAATTGGGGGTCAGATGAATTGTGATCACTAAATTAATGCTGTAGATGCATCTTATTGGTGAATTTTCAGATATATGCCTGGAACTGATACGCTCTTTTTCAGATACGGAAATTGTGTAATTGTCTTAATTGTGATCACTACGATGAAGAAAAATGTATATTGGGAGCAGTAAACAGATGATAAATATGACTGGAAATATTAGAATTGAACCCTTTATTATTGATTTCTCTGGGGTGGGGTAGTTTAAAAGGACATGAAATTTAAAATTGTTCTTTCATGATTCCGACAGAGCATGCAAGTTTAAAAAAAATTCCAATTTACTTCTCTTGGTATCCTTTGTTGAAAAAGCAACAGTGTACTACTAGGAGCTAGCTAAACACATTGTGTGAGCCAATGACAAAAGGCATATATGTGAAGTCACCAATCAGCAGTTAATTTCTGTGGAGCTTAAAGGATAACCTGATCTCTTTTTTTCCCTCAGACCTGCTTAAAGGGACACTCCGGTCAAAATATAAATGCACATAGAAGAATTATATCTTTAAATAGAGACATATTTGCGATATGTATTGGTAAAAAATGATTCTAGTAAAAGTTATCACTGTTTTAGTGTTAACAGTTTTCTCTGCATGTGCATGTGTATAGCTAGATATTCTCAGGGTGCCAGCATTCTAAATACTGCAGCTGCTCAGAGCACCAGTGGGGCTTGTATGTCAGCAATTAACAAATTGCATCATTACCAGATGGTACAAGCACCTTAGCTTCTCTGAGCAAGTACTGTGTTAAAATGCTGGTGCACGGTGCATACTTAAATACACTTTTGAAACAGCTATAGCTTTTATTAGAAGCATTTTACTAATAAATGTGTATTACATAAATACTTCTATTCAAAACTGAAATATATACATGTGGATTCCAATTTTTGCTGGAATGTCCCTTTAAAGGGACAGCAAACACTTTAAGATTGTAATAAAAAAATGTGTAATTATGTATAAAAAATAAAAACTTTTCAATATATTTTTATTTGTTTTGTCCTCTCTTTTCCAGTAATTTAAAGGGTCATGAAACTTAAACTTTGTCCTTCCAGTGGATACAATGTTAAACAACTTTCCAATTTATCTCTCTTATCTAATTTGCTTAGTTGTCTTGTTATTTTTTGTTGAAAAGCATATCTAGGTAGGCTTGGGAGATAGGAGCTAGCTGCTGATTGGTGGCTGCATATCTATGCCTTTAGTCATTGACATACCAATGTGTTTAGCTAGCTCTCAGTAGTGCGTTGCTGCTCCTTCAGCAAAGAATACTACAAGATTGAAACAAAATTGATACTGAAAGTAAATTGGAAAGTTGTGTCCAAATATAAGCTCTATCTGAATCATGAAAGAAACATTTTGTGTTTCATGCCCCTTTAAGAGTTTTTCAATTTTGAGAACTGATAAAACACATTGCAGACTTCACAAGCCTAACCATGCACCATATTTCTCCATATTGGGCTTCAGTGGAGATTGTCAGATAAGGAACTGCAAAACAATAAAGAGTTTGCTAAAATAATAAATGTAGCTAGCCTTGTCTAATTCAGTTACAAATCCGGAAGGGCTTCTCCAAATAAGTGGTCGGTAGGGTTAAAAAACAGTTGCAGCAAATAAGGTGTTAATTGATTCCAAACATTTTCAAACTCACCCAGTATGCTGCAAGACTGCACAGGTGTTTACTGTCTCTTTAAGCTGTGTAACCTTATCTCCCTCTTCAATAAACTCTAATTTTAGCAAATTGTATCCTTAAAGGGACAGTCTACTCCATAATTTTGTTTAAAAAGATAGATAATCCCTTTATTACCCATTCCCCAGTTTTGCATAACCAACATGGTTATATTAATACATTTTTTACCTCTGGGATTACCTTGTACCTAAGCCTCTGCAAACTGCCCCCTTATTTCAGTGTTTTGACAGACTTACAATTTAGCCAATCAGCGCTATTTCACAAATAACTACACAGGTGTGAGCACAATGTTATCTATATGGTACACATGAACTAGCAATATCTAACTGTGAAAAACTGTCAAAATGCACTGAGATAAGAGGCAGCCTTCAAGGGCTTAGAAATTAGCATATGAGCATACTTAGGTTTAGCTTTCAACAAAGAATGCCAAGAGAACAAAGCAAATTTGATGATAAAAGTAAATTGGAAAGTTGTTTAATTTTGACTTGGGTGTCCCTTTAATTGATGTATCCCAGTGACACATGAACTTAGTCATTGTCTTATTAATAATGATCTATTATCTCTATATAACACGTTTAACTGGAAACAATTCTTATTTACTTGGCTTTTTTTGCCAGACATACCGGAAATGTAAAAAATAAAATAAACAGTTCCAATCATTATACGATACCAGAACAAAGTATTATTTACCAGTTAGGTAGTAGCAGCACGTGAGGATGATTTAGTGGCAGCGAAACCAGATTTGTAACAGTTGTTGGCACCTAAATATTCACGCTTCTAGGAAGAGGCAGGTTCTTCTAGTAAGTAAACTGTTTGTGTAAATCAGAAGGATCCTCTTCCAGAAAATAGAAATGATCATAAACTATTAAAGGGATATAAAGTCAACAAAAGAAAAAAAGGTTGTTTAGCTGCTAATTGCTAAGTATGGTATTATGCACAATTATTATGATTTATTTGTATAGCGCAACACAAAATTTCATAGCACTGGGTACAGATAGGGATATACAATGACAAAGATTTGTGGTAAGATACAAATACATAACAGACTAAACCAGGGATCGACAAATCGGTTTAAAATTTAGGAGCCAGTAAGAATATTTAGGAACCAGGTGCACTTTTAGGAGCAAAACAGTGGTATTTGTATATATATGGAAAATAAACCAAAAAGTTAGGAGCCAGGGGTAAAATTCTAGGAGACAGTGGTTCCCAGGCTTTTGGGATTGTCGAGCCCTGGACTAAACAAAACTAGTAAAAGAAAAGGAGAAGTCCTGCTCTGAAGAGCTTATAGTCTACAGGTTGAGGGTGCAGAGAAATAAGGTTTGGGGTAGCTTGTCACCTTGGGTGTAGTTGCAGTTGCAAGTCAGGGAAGTTCAATATTTATTTTGGGTAGGATGAAAAACAGTTAGAGGTGAGATGATAACGCCACCCTGAATATGTGGGTTTTTAAAAGAGAGTCTGAAGCTATACACGATTGGAGACAGTCTGATGGAGCGGGGTAGAGTTCCAGAGGACAGGAGCAGCACGTGAGAAGTCTTGGAGCCGAGAGAGGGAAGTACGTAGGTCAGAGGTTGATCACAGAGGGCGGTCGGGTAGTATTTGGAGATGAGTGAAGAAATAAATTTGGGAGTGAGGCTGGTTAGTGTAGGGACTGGCAGAGAAGGGTAACTGATGTAGAACGGGCAACTTAGGTGGATGAGTCTAGCTGATGTATTCATGATAGATTGCAGTTGCAGTATTTGGGGAGGCCATTTTGGAATAGGTTGCAGTAGCACTAGGATGATTGACAGACAAGCACAATAACCTCAGCATTCTATTGACTTGTGTGTCCCTAAATTTTTATAAACATAAAGTTTTAATTAATAAAATATAATTTGACTTTTCTTCCCATGTTTTTTATGTGTTTTGAAACAGGGATGAGCAACTTCCCAACACATAAGGGCCGCAGCAGGTCAATATTTTAGAAGCCTTAAAGGGACATGATACCCCAAATCTTTTTTTCCTAATTCAGATAGAGAATACAATTTAAATAAGGTTCTAATTTACTTTCATTATCAAATTTGCTTAGTTCACATGCTATTCTTTGTTGAAGAGATATCTAAATAGGTAGAGTGCATGTTTGTAGCACTGCATGACAGGAAATAGTGCTGCCATCTAGTGCTCTTGCAAATGTACTACATTGTTGCAAAACTGCTGTCATATAGTTTTGCAGACACTTGCACTCTCCTGAGCATATTTTTCTGCTTTTCAACAAAGGATAACAAGAAAATGATATAATAGAAGTAAATTGGAAAGCTGTTCAAATTGTATTCTCTATCTGAATTACAAAAGAATGGATTTTATGTCCCTTTAACTTACTAAAACTTTCTTTTAATAAAGAGAATATTTTAACATTATTTTGAGTACGGATATTTTATTTTTTCATGTTGCTATTGCCATCTATCAAAAATGAATAAGGACCTCAAACAACCACTTTGGAGGTCCACCCTCTCTGGGACTCTCTCACCTACATCAAATCTATCATTATATGTAGACCTCTCTTTAACAGTGCTAGTTCCTCTGGTAACGTCATATATAAAAACTGCACTCAATTTATTAAAGGGACAGTAAAGTCAAAATTAAACTTCATGATTCAGATAGTGTATGCAATTTTTTTTTTATAAATCTTTTATTTACAACAATGCGTAATACATGTACAAGTAAATTTAGACCCCAAACGGGGTATTCAAAGGAAAATAATAAGATACACAGTATAATTGCATGTAATTTGATAACTTTTACAGGTTTCAATTACACATTATTGATTTTTCCATGTTTTATACAAAGAAAAAAACAGAACAAGACAAAACCAAACAGAAAAGAAACAAACCAAAACAAAGTCAGGGGGAGAAAGAAAAAAAAAAAAAAAAAAAAAAAAAGGAGGGGGAAGGGAGGGAAGGAGCATGGGGAGTGGAAAAAAAGAAAAATTGTTTACCAGATTCCTAATAGGACCAGGTCAGAGTTGCGAAGATGATATATTAAATATTCAATTTCGGAAGGTGGGAGTGCTTTAATAAATGGTGACCATTTAAGAAAAAATCTAACAATCTCTTCTTCATTATCGGTGTTGATATCAAGTTGTTCGAGAGTGCATTGTTTTTTTAAACAATTTTTAATTTCCGAGATACTAGGAACTGTGTGCATTTTCCATTTTTTTAGTATAAGATATCTAACAGTCAGTATGACAAGATTGATAAGTTTAATACCAGGTTGGTCCTTTCCCGATTTTAACATGAAAACTACATTCTTTGCTGATAGACGTATAGAAGTATCAGTAAGAATTTTACGAAGCCAAAATTGAACTTTGAGACATATATTTCTAATCCTTGGGCAGGTCCATATCATGTGCAGAAGGTTCGCCTGTGGGAGGGAACACTTAGGGCAAATACTAAAGTTTATAGTCCCACATTTGAATCCCTTTTCTGGGGTGAAATAAGATATATACAGTAATTTCACGTGCGACTCCCTCCAATCCGCGGAAGGAGTTGCACGACTAACTTCTTGGATTGAGTTATAAGGTATTTTAGGATCCAATTCATAATTCAGTAGTGTAGCCCATTTAAGAGAGATTCTATCAGTGTTGATTGTACCTGTCTTAGAAATCAAGATTGTATAGGCGAGAGTGATTGATATAAGTCCATTTTTAACTAGTACTAGCCAGTTCTCAAGGGTACCTAAAGACCAGTTCCACCCATAATCATTTGTAAGTTTTAAAACATAATGTCTGGCCTGCAGGTAAGCAAAGAAATTTCTATGCGGGAGGTTAAATTCTGTTCTAAGCATATCAAATGACTTAATGCAGTTCTTTCCCCTGTCTAATAGCTGATGTACCTCAGATAAGCCCTCCTCCCTCCATTTTGCGAAGATAGTGGAGAGAAGACCTGCTTGGAATTGAGGGTTCCCTGAAAATGGGATATACCTCGATACACGATATTCTATAGCTAGCAAGTTACAGATCTTTCTCCATGCTAAGATTGGATTGTGTAAGGATTTCGCTTTTTTTTATTTCAGACGGAATACAAGCAGTATCAGCGTGGATAAGAGCCACAAGAGAGAGAGGACTCGAAATATTTTTTTCGAGATCGTTATCAGTCACATAGTTTTTTAAGAACAGCCAATCCGTCACTATGCGAGCTAAGAAAACATAGTTATAAAGTTTAAGATCTGGCAAGGCGAGACCACCATATTGCACTGGGAGAGAGAGTTTTGCCAAAGAAATTCTGGGCTTCTTATTCTGCCATAAGAAAGAGGTCAACTGGGAGTTAAATAACATTAATTCCTTCTTCTTTAAAAGAAGGGGAATATTCTGAAATACATATAGTATTTTGGGTAAAAGAATCATCTTATATGCTGCTATACGTCCAGACAAGGAGAGAGGGAAAGAGTGCCAGTTTTTAAAAGTATCTTTAACTTTATTTAGAATTGGGATTATGTTAAGAGAGTACCATCTATCTGGATTGGAAGATACAGTTATACCTAGATACTTAAAGGAATCATGAACTATAGTAAAGGGTATATTCATAGATGAGTTACCTGCTTGTTTAATCCAAAGCAATTCGGATTTTGTTGTATTTATTTTATAACCAGCAAAAGATCCAAATTGTTGTACTATTGAAAGGAATCTAGGTATGTTGACGGAGGTATTAGACATGTATATAAGTATATCATCTGCGTAAAGTGAAATTTTTAATTCCTTGTTACGTATTTTTATTCCTTCTAGTTGGTGTCTAATGGATATCGCTAAAGATTCAATTGATATATTGAAAAGAAGAGGGGACAATGGGCACCCTTGCCTAGTTCCTCTGTACAAGGTTATGGGAGGAGATAATTGACCATTCACTATTAGACATGTAGAGGCCTTCTGATATAATTTTTCGATAAATTTGATGAAATTCCCTTTTAATCCAAATTGTTCCAAGGAAAATAGCAAATGATCATGATGTACTGAATCAAAAGCCTTCTCGGCATCTATGGCTAAAATGGCCATATCTAGGTTGGTTTCTTTGTGTAATTGTTCACAACCTTCGCCTCTCATAAAGTAATCTATCGTAAGTAATAGCTGCCTAATTTTGGCTGCAGAGTTTCTATTCTTCATGAAGCCAGCCTGGTCCGTATTGATAATGGTAGGGAGAAGAGATTGGAGACGTTGGGCCAATATAGAAGTTAATATTTTGTAATCTGTATTAATAAGGGCGATAGGTCTGTACGATTCCTTCATAGCTGGATCTTTTCCCTTCTTTAATATCAGAGTCGTGTAAGAAGCTGAAAAATTAGATGTAGGCTCATTCCCATCAATGTATATATGGTTGAATAAAGAAGTAATATAAGGTGTTATAATAGGGGAAAGTATCTTATAGAATTCATTGGGGAGTGCGTCTGGACCAGGAGCTTTATTATGTGGAAGATTTTTAATTAAGTTAGACACTTCTAATTCGGTAATAGGAGAGTAAAGATCCTGGAGTGATGAGGGCATCAGTGACGGGTAAGAGATCTTACTCCAAAAATCCTCACGCTCCTTAATATTAGAAGTTCTGAGGGAATATATGTCCTTGTAATAGTCAAAGAAAATTTGAATGAGTTCTTCTGATGTCCTAAACCTTTGGCCTTCTACTAGTAAAGAATCTATTACCTGGGAACCTACATCCTGTTTAAAGAGTTTGGCTAAGAGTTTGCCCGTCTTGTTCCCATATTTATGCAATTTTGCATGAAACCTAATATCTTTTTGTGTGGTTTTATATAATAGAAATGTATCCCTCTCTCCCAGTGCAGTAGTATATTTGGCCCAGTTCTGTGGGGTTTTTTCGATTAGGTACCGATTATATGCATTTGTAACCGTCCGTACTAATTGATTCTCTCGAAGTTTAAGTTTCTTGGTACGCCTAATAGTATATGACATAATCTCGCCCCTTAGGACTGCTTTAGCAGTCTCCCAGAATAAGTCAGGACGATTTCTAGCCTCGGCGTTAAATAGAGCGAAGTCACGACATTTAAGTTCGAGCCAATTTCTAAATTTAGCATTTGAGGCTAAGAAAGTAGGGAAAAAAAAACGATTATTTGTGGGAGTTCTAGCAATGCCGAGCTCAAAACAGATAGGAGCATGATCAGATATCGTAATAGGCAGAATTTGAGGACGGGCCTTCTGATTACATAATCTTTCATCCACAAGGAATAGGTCAATTCGCGAGAGGGATTTATGTGCTTTAGAGAGGCATGTAAATTCCCGAATATCGGGGTTATGAAGTCTCCAAATGTCGCGCACACGTAAGTTATTAAGCATTCTAGAAAAAGTTTTGACTCAAGATTATCTCTTTTTGTTTTTCCCAAAAAGCCCTTCTGCCTGAGCCTATCCATAGGATACTGGGGTGCCATATTGAAGTCCCCTCCCATAATCAGGAAACCCTCCGCACACGACATGAGCCTCGCCTGTAGAGTGTCCCAAAAGGTCAAATTAAAAACATTTGGAGCATATATATTACATAGCGTATATAACGTATTAACAATTTTAATTTTAAGGATAAGATATCTTCCTTCAAGATCTGTTTCATTATAGACAACTTCGTAGTTAAGTTTCTTACTAAGTAGGATGGCCACTCCTGCTTTGCGTGTTATACTAGGGGAAAAAAAGACCTCTTTAACCCATGTGGATTTGAGTTTAAGAACTTCTTCGGATTTAAGATGGGTTTCTTGTAAGAGTGCCACGGAGGTGTTAATTTTCTTAAGATAATTTATTATCGTTTTCCTTTTTATAGGAGATGTTAAACCACCTATGTTCCAGGATGTAAATTTAACTCTATTGTACATATATGTCATCTATAGGATTGGGGAGGGACAGAGAGAGGAAGGAAAAGGAAAGAGAGGAACGGGAGAAAAAAAAAAAAAAAAAAAAAAAAGAAATATAATGAAAAAACATACACATAACAGACGGCAATCGTCTATGTCGTCTGATTCCCAGCACTGAAGAACCCGAGACATAAATCAAAAAATTAATCTTATGCTTTACCACTTAGCTCTAAGAGGTCACTAGGCCTGAAGAACAATTTTTATTAAAAAATAATTCTGCTGCAGAGGCAGTGTCAAAAAATTGTATAGTATTGTGAATCGCTAACCTAAGCCTAGCAGGATGTAAAATAGTTGCTCGGAGCCCTTTCTGTATGAATTTTGTACATATTGGAGCTAATTCTCTTCTTCTTAAAGCTGTTTCTGCTGCATAATCCTGGAATAATAGTATTTTAGTTTCACCCAAATATATAGGCTGCTGTTTGCGAAAGGCCTGTAAAAAAGTAAGTTTGTCCTGGTAGTTCAAAAATTTAGCTATTATTGGTCTAGGTTTGGTGTTGTTTTTAGAAAGGGATAGTGATCCTATCCTATGTACACGTTCTACAATGATGTTGTGGTGGGTCTCAGGAAGTTTTAATAAGGCCGGAAGTATATTTGTGATTAACTTATTCAGATCTTCAAATTGTTGTAGTTCGGGGACCCCAATTATTCTCAAGTTATTTCGCCTTGCGCGGTTTTCTAGATCTTCTACTTTATTTTGTGCTTTAAGCAAGGCCACAGACATGGATTCAAGCTTAGTGTTATAAGTTAAAATGTTATCTTCCAGATCTGAAACTCTTTGTTCTATCTCAGTGAATCTTTCAGAGAATTGTTTAACTTCTGAGGTTAACTGAGCTATGTCCTGTTTGATCTCTAACTTAAGAGAATCAAACTTGGGTGTAAGAGCCGAAGAAATATTAAGGACTAGAGACTGCATATCGTAAGGCTCATGTAAGCTATGGAAGTCACAAGAAGGTGTCTGCGCCTCTGTTAGGGCTTCTGAAGCACTTTTCTGCTTTTTATCCCTTTGCCTAGCCGACATGACTGAGGGTGAATTTTTAGAGTGCAAGTGTAAAAATTTGTCCATATATTTGTGGGGTTGTGTGTTTAGTGAAGGGCAAAAAATGGGAAAAAAGAAGGGGGGGTAAGACCCCGGCGGGGGAAGGGAGAAAAAAAAAAAAAAGAGAAAAGGAAAGGGAGTGTGTGGGAGAATTAAAGTGTAAAAAATGTGAATTAGTGCGTGAAGGTGAAGAGAAAAAAAAAAAAAAAGAAAAAATGTGAATTGCAAAAAAGTGGAGTGAATTAATTAAGAAAGGGAGACAGTCAAGTTGTCAGCAAGGGGATATATATTTATTTTATATATAGGGCCACTGTTACAGAGAGCTTCAATTGCTTATACTTAGTCTCCTCCTTTTACGCTTTCTGCTCCCTCCCTCCTTTCAATTCAGTATTTCTTAAATATTCTAGATAGGTTTTTGGGATACCTTTAGAGTAAATTTAAATGTAATTTATAGTTGCATATATGGTATGAGAAAAAATTAGATTTAAGGGGATAAGTGTATTGAATATGTCTTTCTGAGATATCTTAGAGTAAAATATATGGCCTATGTCTAATGTATGTAGCCCTGAGAGTTAGTGTCTATTTTTCTTCTCTTATCCCTCTCCCTCTCTCTCACTTTCCCCCTCCTTCTCTGTGTTCAATATAATTTTTGTATAGGTTCAAAATGTTACTCAACTAGAAAATTAAACATGTACTAGAAAATAGGTATACGTCATTACTGTTGAAATTGTATTTGAGCAAGTAATAGGTATTTAAGATATTTACTAATAGAAATCACAGCAAGCTATAAGGCCTATAGTTATAAAAAGACTCTTTTCAGCACTACGGTGTAGAATATACCTCCTGTATAAATAACTTTCCTTTAAAGTAAGCAAGACTAGTATTTCCAACTTCAGGAGAATAGTATATTCTAATTGAATGGATACTTATACAAAGAGAGGGAAAGACCTCACATCATACATCAACTTATACTTAGAGAGGTTTTGTTTTCTAACGTTACTTTTAGCTATAGAGGGGAACAAAAAAGGTGAGAAAGCGTGAGGTAGACACATATAAATATTGGTATATGCACCATATAAGATTTAAACAGATTGAGGTTATTCAGCTAAGTGTTAAATGGCTTTCTCTTTCAATACCTACACTTTAGCAGATATGTTATAAACAGGTTGCAACAATTAGTAACGTTGGTAGGTCTATTAAACTTAAGCTGCAGTAAACTTAAACTGCTTAGAGTAGCTTAACAATCTTAGGCCTAGATTTGGAGTTCGGCGGTAAAAGGGCTGTTAACGCTCCGCGGGCTTTTTTCTAGCCGCACCATAAAATTAACTCTGGTATCGAGAGTTCAAACAAATGCTGCGTTAGGCTCCAAAAAAGGAGCGTAGAGCATTTTTACCGCAAATGCAACTCTCGATACCAGAGTTGCTTACGGACCCGGCCGGCCTCCAAAACGTGCTCGTGCACGATTCTCCCATAGGAAACAATGGGACTGTTTGAGCTGAAAAAAAACCTAACACCTTCAAAAAAGCAGCGTTCAGCTCCTAACGCAGCCCCATTGTTTGCTATGGGGAAACACTTCCTACGTCTGCACCTAACACCCTAACATGTACCCCGAGTCTAAACACCCCTACCCTTACACTTATTAACCCCTAATCTGCCGCCCCCGCTATCGCTGACCCCTGCATATTTTTTTAACCCCTAATCTGCCGCTCCGTAAACCGCCGCCACCTACGTTATCCCTATGTACCCCTAATCTGCTGCCCTAACATCGCCGACCCCTATATTATATTTATTAACCCCTAATCTGCCCCCCTCAACGTCGCCGACACCTGCCTACACTTATTAACCCCTAATCTGCCGAGCGGACCTGAGCGCTACTATAATAAAGTTATGAACCCCTAATCCGCCTCACTAACCCTATCATAAATAGTATTAACCCCTAATCTGCCCTCCCTAACATCGCCGACACCTAACTTCAATTATTAACCCCTAATCTGCCGACCGGAGCTCACCGCTATTCTAATAAATGTATTAACCCCTAAAGCTAAGTCTAACCCTAACACTAACACCCCCCTAAGTTAAATATAATTTTTATATAACGAAATAAATTAACTCTTATTAAATAAATGATTCCTATTTAAAGCTAAATACTTACCTGTAAAATAAATCCTAATATAGCTACAATATAAATTATAATTATATTATAGCTATTTTAGGATTTATATTTATTTTACAGGCAACTTGGTAATTATTTTAACCAGGTACAATAGCTATTAAATAGTTAAGAACTATTTAATAGTTACCTAGTTAAAATAATAACAAATTTACCTGTAAAATAAATCCTAACCTAAGATATAATTAAACCTAACACTAGACTATCAATAAAATAATTAAATAAACTACCTACAATTACCTACAATTAACCTAACCCTACACTATCAATAAATTAATTAAACACAATTCCTACAAATAAATACAATTAAATAAACTAGCTAAAGTACAAAAAATAAAAAAGAACTAAGTTACAGAAAATAAAAAAATATTTACAAACATAATAAAAATATTACAACAATTTTAAACTAATTACACCTACTCTAAGCCCCCTAATAAAATAACAAACACCCCCAAAATAAAAAATTCCCTACCCTATTCTAAATTACAAAAGTTACAAGCTCTTTTACCTTACCAGCCCTGAACAGGGCCCTTTGCGGGGCATGCCCCAAGAATTTCAGCTCTTTTGCCTGTAAAAGAATAAATACAATACCCCCCCCCCAACATTACAACCCACCACCCACATACCCCTAATCTAACCCAAACCCCCCTTAAATAAACCTAACACTAAGCCCCTGAAGATCTTCCTACCTTGTCTTCACCATACCAGGTTCACCGATCCGTCCTGAAGAGCTCCTCCGATGTCCTGATCCAAGCCCAAGCGGGGGCTGAAGAGGTCCATGATCCGGTCAAAGTCTTCATCCAAGCGGGGCAGAAGTGGATCTTCCATCCGATTGAAGTCATCATCCAGGCGGCATCTTCTATGGTCTTCCATCCGGAGCGAAGCGGCAGGATCCTGAAGACCTCCAGCGCGGAACATCCATCCGGACCGACGACTGAACGACGAATGACTGTTCCTTTAAGGGACGTCATCCAAGATGGCGTCCCTCGAATTCCGATTGGCTGATAGGATTTAAGATCGGAATTAAGGTAGGAATTTTCTGATTGGCTGATGGAATCAGCCAATCAGAATCTAGTTCAATCCGATTGGCCGATCCAATCAGCCAATCAGATTGAGCTCGCATTCTATTGGCTGATCGGAACAGCCAATAGAATGCGAGCTCAATCTGATTGGCTGATTGGATCAGCCAATCGGATTGAACTTGATTCTGATTGGCTGATTCCATCAGCCAATCAGAAAATTCCTACCTTAATTCCGATTGGCTGATAGAATCCTATCAGCCAATCGGAATTCGAGGGACGCCATCTTGGATGACGTCCCTTAAAGGAACAGTCATTCGTCGTTCAGTCGTCGGTCCGGATGGATGTTCCGCGCTGGAGGTCTTCAGGATCCTGCCGCTTCGCTCCGGATGGAAGACCATAGAAGATGCCGCCTGGATGATGACTTCAATCGGATGGAAGATCCTCTTCTGCCCCGCTTGGATGAAGACTTTGACCGGATCATGGACCTCTTCAGCCCCCGCTTGGGCTTGGATCAGGACATCGGAGGAGCTCTTCAGGACGGATCGGTGAACCTGGTATGGTGAAGACAAGGTAGGAAGATCTTCAGGGGCTTAGTGTTAGGTTTATTTAAGGGGGGTTTGGGTTAGATTAGGGGTATGTGGGTGGTGGGTTGTAATGTTGGGGGGGCGGGTATTGTATTTATTCTTTTACAGGCAAAAGAGCTGAAATTCTTGGGGCATGCCCCGCAAAGGGCCCTGTTCAGGGCTGGTAAGGTAAAAGAGCTTGTAACTTTTGTAATTTAGAATAGGGTAGGGAATTTTTTATTTTGGGGGGCTTTGTTATTTTATTAGGGGGCTTAGAGTAGGTGTAATTAGTTTAAAATTGTTGTAATATTTTTATTATGTTTGTAAATATTTTTTTATTTTCTGTAACTTAGTTCTTTTTTATTTTTTGTACTTTAGCTAGTTTATTTAATTGTATTTATTTGTAGGAATTGTGTTTAATTAATTTATTGATAGTGTAGTGTTAGGTTAATTGTAGGTAATTGTAGGTAGTTTATTTAATTATTTTATTGATAGTCTAGTGTTAGGTTTAATTATATCTTAGGTTAGGATTTATTTTACAGGTAAATTTGTTATTATTTTAACTAGGTAACTATTAAATAGTTCTTAACTATTTAATAGCTATTGTACCTGGTTAAAATAATTACAAAGTTGCCTGTAAAATAAATATTAATCCTAAAATAGCTATAATATAATTATAATTTATATTGTAGCTATATTAGGATTTATTTTACAGGTAAGTATTTAGCTTTAAATAGGAATCATTTATTTAATAAGAGTTAATTTATTTCGTTAGATAAAAATTATATTTAACTTAGGGGGGTGTTAGTGTTAGGGTTAGACTTAGCTTTAGGGGTTAATACATTTATTAGAATAGCGGTGAGCTCCGGTCGGCAGATTAGGGGTTAATAATTGAAGTTAGGTGTCGGCGATGTTAGGGAGGGCAGATTAGGGGTTAATACTATTTATGATAGGGTTAGTGAGGCGGGTTAGGGGTTCATAACTTTATTATAGTAGCGCTCAGGTCCGCTCGGCAGATTAGGGGTTAATAAGTGTAGGCAGGTGTCGGCGACGTTGAGGGGGGCAGATTAGGGGTTAATAAATATAATATAGGGGTCGGCGATGTTAGGGGCAGCAGATTAGGGGTACATAGGGATAACGTAGGTGGCGGCGATTTGCGGTCGGAAGATTAGGGGTTAATTATTTTAAGTAGCTGGCGGCGACGTTGTGGGGGGCAAGTTAGGGGTTAAGAAATATAATATAGGTGTCGGCGGCGTTAGGGGCAGCAGATTAGGGGTACATAAGTATAACGTAGGTGGCGGTCGGCAGATTAGGGGTTAAAAATTTAAATCGAGTGGCGGCGATGTGGGGGGACCTCGGTTTAGGGGTACATAGGTAGTTTATGGGTGTTGGTGTACTTTAGAGCACAGTAGTTAAGAGCTTTATGAACCGGCGTTAGCCAGAAAGCTCTTAACTCCTGCTATTTTCAGGCGGCTGGAATCTTGTCGTTAGAGTTCTAACGCTCACTTCAGAAACGACTCTAAATACCAGCGTTAGAAAGATCCCATTGAAAAGATAGGCTACGCAAATGGCGTAGGGGGATCTGCGGTATAGAAAAGTCGCGGCTGAAAAGTGAGCGTTAGACCCTTTAATCACTGACTCCAAATACCAGCGGGCGGCCAAAACCAGCGTTAGGAGCCTCTAACGCTGGTTTTGACGGCTACCGCCGAAATCCAAATCTAGGCCTTAGCGTTTCTAATGATAAGAAAAACATTGCTTTCTGATACAAAGAATCTCTTGTAGCGCACAGAAATATCAGCCTGTTAACAGGTATACTTATACAATCGACTTTTGCAACAGTTAGTTAATTGGGTAGATCCATGGCTAAGCAAAAACAAAAACCTTTTTAACTTATTATTAAGAACCAAAAGAAAAAAGTCCAGGAACACCTGTCGTGACCTATGGGGAGAGGTAACCAGGACCGCGGCAGATCTCCCTCTCGCAACACCGGTGGGAGGGAGAGCGCCAATTCAGAGAACAGAGCCAAGAACAATTTCCAGTTACCAGTCAGAAGAGTCCCGGCCGTGATATCTGTTACCAGCAGGAGAGAGGAGACAGGCGGTAATCTGCCGAAGCACAACCAGGCGTGGAGACAGTCCGCCCCCCTCGCGCAGCAACGGTGGGAGGGGGAGGCAGCAGGAACAGAAGCAGGACACTCAAGCTCCTCAGGTATGTCTCCTGTATTTCAAATATGGCAAAAGATACAGCACCAAGGACTCGCAGATCCAGGAAAGCGCACCAGGGCGCAGGGAAAGCCCTCGCCCCTCACGCAGCACCGGTGGGAGGGGGGGGGCAGAGAAAACAGCTTCAACCCAGGCAGACTCCACGAGTGTATTTCACTGTTCTTAGGGACAAAGATAGAACAGGCAGTTAAGCCCCTGATGTTTCAAGTAAAGTCATCTTTAGTTAGACAGCAATCTATACGGCAGATAGCAGGAGTTGCCAAAGATCAATCCCGAACAGGATGAGAGTGTAAGTTGCGCGGCTTTCTCAGCCGTGTAAAAAGAACCAGGACAGGTGAAGAGTAGAAGTGAGTACGTCTGTACGGTTCTAGGTAATAGAAGTACCAGCCAATTCTGTCAGTTTGCAGCAGAGTCTTGGAAACCATCGGTTAACGTACAGGACCGGGCTCCATGCAATCAGAGTACTTGCAATAGGAAGGCTAAGGTGGTAGGCAAAAGGTATGCTGATATTTAGACATAGTCGGGTCCTATCAGTAGCTGCAGAACGCAGCCTTAGTGCATTGTTATGGCACTATAGGGTTTCCGGAGCGATAGTTTCTTGCTCCAAGCCGCCCAGGATCAAAGGGTTTGGGCGCGAATCTCGCCAAGGGCTTGTGTGGAAAGTTAGATCAGCACAGGTGCGGCACCTGAGCACCTGACCACACACCTGTGCTCCTCCTCCGGAAACCCCAAGGGAATGTAGTGTATGCAATTTTAAACAACTTTCCAATTTAGCTGTTATCAAATGTGTTTAGTATACTTTGTTTATCCTTTGTTGAACACTAACTCTAGATAGGCTCATAAGAGCTCAGGAAAGTGCACGTCTTTAGTATCCTATGGCAGCAGTGTTTGCAACAATGTATAACACTGCTACAACATTATTGCAAAATAATGCTGCCATAGAGTACTAAAGACGTGCACACTCCTGAGCTCTTAAAGGGACAGCCCACACCAGAATTTTTATTGTTTTAAAAGATAGATAATCCCTTTATTACCCATTCCCCATTTTTGCATAACCAACACAGTTATATTAATATACTTTTAACCTCTGTGATTATCTTGTATCTCAGTCTCTGCAAACTGCCCCCTTATTTCAGTTCCTTTGACAGACTTGCAGTTTAGCCAATCAGTGCCTGCTCCCAGATAACTTCATGTGCACGAGCACAGTGTTATCTATATTAAATACATGAACTAACACCCTCTAGTGGTGAAAAACTGTTAAAATGCATTCTGAAAAGAGGTGGCCTTCAAGGTCGAAGAAATTAGGATATGAACCTTCTAGGTTAAGCTTTCAACTAAGAATACCAAGAGAACAAAGCAAAATTGGTGATAAAAGTAAAATGGAAAATTGTTTAAAATGACATGCTCTATCTGAATCATGAAAGTTTATTTTGGCGTAGACTGTCCCTTTAAGTGACTACCTAGAATTACCCTTTCAACAAAAAATAGCAAGACAACAAAGCAAATTTGATAACAGAACTATATTGGAAAGTTGTTTTCTTTTAAATTGCATGCGGTATCCAAATCATTAAAGTTTAAAGGCATTGCAACAACCCTCTAGGATTTCAGATAAAACACGTCCAAAACTGATGTCATGTTTAAAAGGCCGGTAGCCTGTTTTTTTGTAGTTCACAGCAGTAATCCATCAAGTCAAACAAAGAGTGAGTTTTCAGCATCGAATCCAGAAATAAATAGCAACAGTCAATCTAAAACTGGTTCATTCCAGTGTATTCCACTCTAGCACTTTCCTTTACCACAATAACAACATCATCCTCATTACTAACCATTATAGCTTCAGCACACTCCAGGTGATCTTAATTAAACTTATTAAAGGGACAGAAAACCCCAAATTTGTAGTTTGTGATTTGGACAGAACATACAATTTGAAACAACTTTCCAATTTACTTCTATTATCAAATTTACTTCATTCTCTTGTTATCCTTTGCTAAAGGAACAGCATTGCACTACTGACAGCTAGCTGACCACATCTAGTTAGCCAATCACAAGAGACAAATGTGTGCAGGCACCAATCAGCAGCAGTTCCCACTGGTGTATGATATGTGCGTATTCATTTTCAACAAGGGATACTAAGAGAACGAAGCACATTTGAAAATAGAAGTCAATATAAAAGTGTCTTAAAATGACCTGCGCTATCTAAATCATAAAATTTAATTTTGACTTTCCTATTCCTTTAACTTAGTGAAAAAAGAACCCAGTAAAATCTGAACTGGATCCTGTACATGAATCACCCTGATAGTGGGTTGGAGAATTGGCTCATCCTTCTCTTCTGAACACTCTACCCAGGGAACCCATGATACACAATAACTAAAGATGTTACGTCAAACACCATGTTTTCCTGGGGCTGCCAGTATTATCCCACATATCAGGGTAGTCATTTCTGGGTCCTAAATGCACCCCATCCACAACTCTGTCTAGCACTCTGTCACAGAACAATAAAGTCAAAATTACACTTTCATGATTCACATAGAGCAGCAATTTTAAACAACTTTCTAATTCACTTCCATTATCAAAATGTGCACAATCTATTTATTTGCTCCTACTGAGCATGTGCAATAGTTCATGGTATATACGTATATGCATTTTGTGATTGGCTGATGTCACGTGATGCAGATGATTGGAAAATCTACTACTCATTTGAAAGCCAGACAAAGTGATCTGGCATTGTCTTTTTATTATGTATTTCATTTTGACTTAACTGTCCCTTTAATATATTGAGGGAAGGCAACTGAGATCCCTCATGGTTTTAGTGACAGCAGATATTAAAGGACCAGTAAATACAGTAGATTTGCATAATCAACAAATGCATGATAAAAAGACAATGCAATAGCACTTAGGGCTAGATTTAACAAGCAGAGGATGCTGCTGTCTCCACCCAAAGTTTCTGGCTCGGAAACAAAAGTTAACGAGCAGCGTCCCTAAGACAGCTGCTCCTTAACTTGTCCGCCACCTTTTAGATGACGGACTGCAGTCATCCCGATCTGATACGATGATTGACACCCCTCTGCAAGCAGCCGATTGGCCACAAATGTGCAGGGGGCGGCACTGCACAAGAAGATGCTGTTTGCATGTAGTGATGCCGGGCGGACATGATTCATACGACATTTAATAAATTGACCCCTAAGTCTGAACTTCATATAAGTAGTAGATTTCTTTCTTACACATTTAAAAGTTGTGTCTATTTCCACTCCCATTGCATCATGTGACAGCCATCAGCCAATCACAAATGCATATACGTATACTCTGTGAATTCTTGCACATGCTCAGTAGGAGCTGGTGACTCAAAAAGTGTAAATATAAAAGACTGTGCACATTTTGTTAATGGAAGTAAATTGGAAAGTTGTTTAAAATTGCCTGCTCTATCTGAATTATGAAAGATTAATTTTGATTTGAGTGTCCCTTTAAATCACTATATCAACTATATCAAAAAAGAACTTTGAATTTGAATTTCTTTAAGAAATCTGATAAACACCTCACCTTAATGTAATGTAAGCAGTTATATATTGACCCCTGGCTCCCCAACTCAATTTCTTGATAATTTGGCTGCCTAGCTACCTTATTTCCTCTCCTCGGACACCCCAGCCCTCATTCTTGGAGATTTCAACCTCTCTGTTAACAATCCAACTGCCCTGGGGCAATAAAACTCTCCAGCTCACTTCCTCTTACTGTCACAATGGATTGACTCTCCCATTCACAAAGATGGACACTCCCTACTTAAAAATTCCCCTTTTCCTCTTTCTGACCATCTCCTCACTTGCAGCATAACAGCACTTCCTACTACTCTCCCTCCAACTAACCCTTATACCAAATTCCACAGAAGCATTAAGACACTAGATCCTCAACATCTCTCAAACTCTCTCTTACCTCTGTTCCCTTCCATTTCTTCCTTTTCCTGCCTGACTAATCTATCTGTCACTACAACTCCACCCTTACAAGATTGGCCCTTGACAATTTGGTCCCTGATACCATAGCTCGGAACTCACACACTCATCCTCAGCCCTGGCATACTCCTGTGATATACGCTACCTAGGCAGATGTTCCCGCACTGCTGAGCGACATTGGAGAAAGTTTTGGTGTTCAGCTGACTTTCTTCACTACAAGTTTGTCTTGTGAAGAGATAAAAAGATAGAGCGCACAAAAGACTCAAGTGTAGATTTTATTCGAATATTTTACACACAAAATATATTGCACTTACTAGAAATGAAGTTTAAAACAGCATTCAGGATTCAACTCTCTTTCCTCTGCTTTAAAAACTGCTCCACACTGCAGCCTAGGAAGTCAGTGTCTCCAGGTGTTCTAGGTAAAACTAGCGTCTATAACAGGGCTTTCCGGATGCCCTTGTTGACTGCTTGTTTGCCAAAAGGAAGGAGCGGTTCAAGATTAGGTCGGAGCGTCGGACTTGTCAGCTGGTACCTGACGCGTTTCCCCCAGTCAGCGGCTGGGCTTTCTCAAAGGTAGATATTGGGTATAGTTCTCTTTGCTGCCCTCTTCCATTTAAAGGGCTAATGGCCAATCAAATTTGTAGGTGTGTTTTATTAGCCAATCTGAGGCTCCAAAATGTCCTATGCATTCTTATGGACCGGTGGCCAATCCTGTATCCAGGGGTGTGTGTTTACGAACCAATGGCCAATCAGAATGTCCGGGGGTATGTTTGCTTGCCAAACAACGTAATTGCTGGCTTCACTCCGTAGCACATAATATAAGCAAACATGATTAGACAGCAATACATTTCCGACATATTCATTTAACAACTAAAACAACATATTGCACTTAAACAATCGGTCACAACATTATTACAAAATTTCTATTATCGATCCTTAGTCAATTTGCGTTACATCTATATTATATCTCCTGTCATCACTCAGAGCGCAAAACTTTTCAAAGAGGTGACCATTATTTATTCTAATATCTAGATGTACCATGTATATCATATAATCAAATCAAAATACAGATTTAATGTTGCTAATACTTGCCACTCATAACATTTTTAATACTGGCTACTTTTTTTATATGTATATAAATATACCTAATGTTTGTATGATCCCTATAAATTATCTTTGGTTTCTTCCCTTACTCTGGATGTACTAAGTCTACACGGTATATACCTTAATGTATTTTTTAAGGGTTGCAAGATATGTTTAAAGCAACACTATCTTATAAAATCATAAAATTAATTATAAGTTTAATAGTAATATTAATATTATACTAATAAAGACTTACACTAAAAGATTACTAATTGTAAAATATTACCTAAATATACAATTTATAAAAGTACTCAAATCTAAAAATTTATGTAGAACATTTTATTTCTACTTAAAGAATTAATTTGATTTAATATGTGGTCTGTATAAAATTAATCTATATATAATTGTTATAAGATAGAAATACTTATACTTATATGAATGCAGCTACATCTATATCTATATTTAGGCCGTGAGGTTGTAATGTTTTTAATTTATAGATCCATTTTGTTTCCAACTTTCTCAATTCTAAAAGGCGGTTGGGTTTGGTTATGGGGACCCTGTCTATAACCTGTACCTTAAGGGAACTAGGATTATGTCTATGGCATTCCAAAAAGTGTTTTGGGACACTGTGGTTTGTCATCTTTTTATCAATGTTGTAAATATGTTCGTTAATACGCCGTCTTATTTGGCGTTTCGTGCGGCCCACATAAAGTAGGCCACACCCACACTGCAATAAATAAACCACATATATTGATTCGCAATTACTTCTAAATGAAATGTTGAAAGTTTCAGTTACTGAGTTGTTTGAGAATGTAGACACATATTACATCGGGACTTTCCGCATTTCATAGTTCCCTTCCACTCGCTCAACCAAGTTGTTCCAATTTTTTCAGTCTCTGTTTCACTAGCTTTGTTTTTTATAATTGTTTTTATCTTACTTGGAGCAAGCATGTTCTTAAGGCTTTTACCTTTCCGATAGTTGATGGTTGGTTTGTCCCCTATTGATGGCCCTAAGACAGGATCTAATTGAAGTAGCGGCCAGTGCTTTCTGATTATTCTTTCTAAACTCTTTGAGCCTTCATTAAAAGTTGTTATAAATCTTGGTGGATCTAATTTTGGTGGCTGTGAGTTTGTCATGTATAAGGGACCCTATCGCATTTGATTTAACTATTTTATCTTGGTTGATTATGTTTCTCTCTTTTAAAATGGCCTTAGCTTTTGCAGCTTGTATAAGTTTCTGGTCATAACCCTTTTCCAGAAATTTCTCTTCTAATATTTTTGCTTCAATTTCGAAGTCAGTTTCATGTGTGCAATTTCTTTTTACCCGTAGAAATTGACTATATGGGACATTGTGTAACCATGATTTTCTAGGTGCACTTTTTGCTTGAAAAAAACTGTTTCAATCAGTATTTTTGCGATAGTTTTTAACTGCTATTTTTCCTGTAGTGTCTGTAAAAAGTACTAAATCTAAAAAGTTTGTCTTGACCTCCTTCTATTCTGTCCTTAACCTCTCTAAGCAAGATTACTTCTCTACTCTTATCTCTACTCTTTCTTCAACCCCAAAACCTCTGTTCTCCACATTCAATACACTTATCCTCCCATCCCCCACCTCTTATTACTACTTCTCTCTCAGCAGGAAATAATCTCTCAACATACTGTACTAACAGTCTCCAACCACCCCACCATTTGCAAACGCCCAAAACCCAAAAATGCCGCTCTTTTTGCCCTGTTACTGGGGATGAAACTGCTGCCCTTATATCTTCCTCTCACCTCACTACCTGTCCCATAATAAAGATACAATGCAAATTCACTTTGAATTTTAAATGAGTTGTACATTTTTGCTGACAAATGTCAAAGTTAGTTACATTTTCCTTCCTAATGCATAACTTGACAGCTATCAGCCAATCACAAAATGCAAATACGTATATCCTGTGAATCTTGCACATGCTCAGTTGGAGCTGGTGCTTTAAAATGTATGCATATAAAAATATTGTACACATTTAGATAATGGAAGTAATATGGAAAGTTGTTTACATTTTTGTACTCTATCTGAATTGCGAAAGTTTAATTTTGACGTGACTGTCCCTTTAAACTCCCTTCTTGATCCAATCTGGATTTCACCAACAACTCTCCACAGAGACAGCAATCATCAAGGATACAAATTGCCTATTTACAGCAAAATCCAAAGGCAACTTCTCTGTTAATCATTCTCGACCTGTTAGCAGCCTTTGATACTGTAGACCACCCTCTCTTGCTCCAAACCCTCCAATCCTTCAGCATTTGCCACACAGCCCTCTTTTGGTTCTCTTCCTACCTGTCTAACCGTACCTTTAGTGTAGCCTTTTCTGGCAAATCCTCTACCCCTTTATCACTTTCTATTTGCTACCACAAGGCTCTCTCCTTAGTCTCCTTCTCTTCACAATCTACACGTCATCCTTAGGTTCCTTAATAAAGTCCCACGGGTTTCAATATAATGTGTATGCAGATGACACCCAAATCTACCGTTCTGCACCAGACCTAACCCTTTCTTGCTAACTAGTGTCACTAACTGTACTGTACAATATTTAATCCTGGATGTTCTCTCACTACCTTAAGGTGTATCTCTCCAAAATTTAGCTCCTCATTTCCCTCCCTTCTTCCAAAATCTTTACACCCCCATAAATGTTAATAATAACATTAACCTAACCCCTCATGCCTGATACCTTAGGGTCAGCACTTACCACGGATCTCTCTTTCACTTTTCACATCCAGTCTTTGGCTAGTTTTTGCTGTTTCCACCTTTAAAAACATCTCCAAAATTTGCTACTTTCTCACACAAGACACAACTAAGATTTGAATCCAGTCTCTCATCAATTCCTGCCTTGCAACCTCACCCTATCTGGTCTCTCTAGCAGCTGTTTATCTACTTTACAATACATAATGAATGCCTCTGCCAGGCTGATTTTCCTTAAACATCGCTCCTCATCTGCTGCACCTCTCTGCTAATCCCTTCATTGGCTTCCTATAGACCCCAGAACAAAACACAAAATCCTGACTCTGACATTCAAGGCCCTCAATAACTCTGCTCCCCCCTTTATCTCAGACCTTGTTTCCAGATATTCTTCCTCCCATCCACTTCGCTTTGCACTCATGACCTCCTACTTTCCTCCTCTCTTGTTACCTCCTCACATTCCCATCTACAGGACCTCTCCAGAATGACCCTTCTTTTGTGGAACTCTTGGCCTCGTTCTACAAGACTCTCCCCTAATCTTCAAAGTTTCAAGTGTTCCTTAAAGACTTTGCTGTTCTCAGGGATGCATACAATGTATGCTAACCTTTTCTTACCTCTGTTCCTCTCCTACTTTTGTCATCCCCTTGTACTCCCTTAGCATATAAGCCTACAAGCCCAGCTGTGTTTTGTAGATCACCTTCATGAGAGCTGATTTACAACAGTGCAACTCTTGGGAGGGCCCTCTACCCATTGTCTCCCACCTTTGCATATTATACTAATGTTTATAGCGCTGCTGAATCTTTTGGCGCTCTACAAATAACTGATAATAATAATAATAAATAAGTTGTCAGGATAAACGCAGGTTATTCAATTTCCCAAGAGTTCAATTTCTGTGGTTAAGAAAAATTGTACTAATACTACAGATTTCCAGAAACAGAAGGTTTATAAAAATAAAAAAAGTTTTGATTCTCAAAAATCAAGTATATATTTAGAGTTATATATTAAGTATAGATTTAGAGTTATATATTAAGTATAGATTTAGAGTTATATATTGAGTATAGATTTAGAGTTATATATTGAGTATAGATTTAGTGTTCTATATTAAGTATAGATTTAGAGTTATATATTGAGTATAGATTTAGAGTTATATATTGAGTATAGATTTAGTGTTCTATATTGAGTATATATTTAGAGTTATACATTGAGTATAGATATAGAGTTATATATTGAGTATAGATTTAGAGTTCTATATTGAGTATAGATTTAGAGTTATATATTGAGTATAGATTTAGAGTTATATATTGAGTATAGATTTAGAGTTATATATTGAGTATAGATGTATATTTATATATTGAGTATAGATTAAGAGATATATTGAGTATAGATTTAGAGTTATATATTGAGTATAGATTTAGAGTTATATATTGAGTATAGATTTAGAGTTATATATTGAGTATAGATTTAGAGTTATATATTGAGTATAGATTTAGAGTTATATATTGAGTATAGATTTAGTATTATATATTGAGTATACATTTAGAGTTATATATTGAATATAGATTTAGAGTTATATATTGAGTATAGATTTAGAGTTATATATTCAGTATAGATTTAGAGTTATATATTGAGTATAGATTTAGAGTTATATATTGAGTATAGATTTAGAGTTATATATTGAGTATAGATTAAGAGTTATATATTGAGTATAGATTTAGAGTTATATATTGAGTATAGATTTAGAGTTATATATTAAGTATAGATTTAGAGTTATATATTGAGTATAGATTTAGAGTTATATATTGAGTATAGATTTAGAGTTATATATTGAGTATAGATTTAGAGTTATATATTGAGTATAGATTTAGAGTTATATATTGAGTATAGATTTAGAGTTATATATTGAGTATAGATTTAGAGTTATATATTTAGTATAGATTTAGAGTTATATATTGAGTATAGATTTAGAGTTATATATTAAGTATAGATTTAGAGTTATATATTAAGTATAGATTTAGAGTTATATATTGAGTATAGATTTAGAGTTATATATTGAGTATAGATTTAGAGTTATATATTGAGTATAGATTTAGAGTTATATATTTAGTATAGATTTAGAGTTATTAAGTTAGAAAGAACAAGAGATTCTTCTAAAACAGAAAGAAAATACACATTATAAAACAATAAGATGCCATATAAACTAAACTGATCATATTGAAATAATGAAACACAATGATAATATTTTCAAGATCGGATGTTAAACCCCTATAGCAAGGATAACGTTTAAGTGGGAAAAATCCTTAATAGACATTGTTCAATATTGAAAGAGGATCCGTTCTTAGAGTATGTTCTGATCAAGAAAAATAGGATGATCAGGAGAATGGCAAAGAATGTAAAATATATCCTTTCCCCCCTCCCCATAGAGCTATCTAATATAAATATATATGGAAAAAGAAATTACAGGAAAATAATAGCAGGTATTTTCTCATTCCTCCCTGGTATAATTGTGGGTGGTGTAAACATTGCACATTTTCCCCTAAGAAAGTGTGAACGTTTCAAAAAAGTGAAGATTTTTTCCAATTAAACAATTTATAAAAATTTGATTCAGAATTTGTTATTTACCTTTAAAGTTTTATACGAAGCTTGAGATATGTTGAATGCACTAATTGCCCCTTTTAGGAAACAGATGTATTAACATGTGTATAGTATCAAAAATGGATTTAAAAAGACTATATCTTACCATTTTCGAAAGGGACATGCAAAATCTCTTGATGGATTAATAAGATATGGAATTGAACACAGTGGCATCTACAGGATTTTCTTATCTGGCGACATTTGACCGAGGCCCACCAGTGTTTTTGTAGGTGTGGTCGCAATAGGGCATGCAGGCCGTGGGTTGTGAGTCGAGTGGTCATGGGTGGTGGTTGGGCATTACATGGGGTCGAGATAAGGCAAACTCATGGGAGCAGGCTACGTATTTTTTAAATGTGACAAGACTTAGCCAAACACAGGAGGAAAGGGATTTGGGAGTAGTAATAGATAACAAGCTAAAGATGGGTGCACAAAGCAAGGCAGCGGCTTCAAAGGCTAATAATATACTAGCATGTATTAAAAGAGGCATTGATTCCAGGGAAGAAAGCATAATTCTGTCATTATATAAAGCCCTGGTAAGACCTCACCTTGAGTTTGGAGTGCAGTTCTGGGGACCGATTGCTAAAAAAAGATATTGCAGAACTAGAAAAAGTTCAGAGAAGGGCCACAAAGCTAATAAGGGGATTGGAGAAATTAACCTATGAGGAGAGGCTAGCCAAACAGGGTCTGTTTTCTTTAGAAAAAAGGCGCTTGAGAGGTGACATGATTACTTTATATAAATTATATTCAAGGCCCATATACAGAGATGGCAAAAGCTCTGTTTATTCCAAGAAAATTGTTTCTGACAAAAGGTCATAATTTAAGGTGGGAGGAAAGGAGATTTAATCTCCTGCAACGGAAACGTTTTTTTCACTGTAAGAGCAATAAAATTGTGGAACTCATTACCAAAGGAGGTAGTGAATGCCAATACCATAGAAACATTTAAAAATAGTCTGGATAAATTTCTGTATATAAACAAAATTCATGGATATGATTGCTAGTATTAAATGGTTCACCTTTTAATGGGATTATTTAAGGTTAACTGGAGCTTTTTTAAGTATTTTTGATTTGTATAGGTTGAACTCGATGGACTTCAGTCTTTTTTCAACCTTATCTACTATGTTACTATGTTACCTGTGCAAAATGGTAGTTGGCAAATGAGGGCCAGTCACAGTTGGGGGGCATACAGGGGGCCAGCCATTATGCTGGGGGGCTAGTGCCCACCTTCCCCTCTGGCAACCCCACTAATTGAAAATATTAAATTGTACAAAATAAGTGGTTACTGTGAACACTTATTGAACTAACACTTTATATTCACTTGGTTTAAATAATTACTGTTAAGTGTTATTTTTATCACTATTTTTCACGTTTTTCACTATTGTATTTTTTTTCCTTTTAAGATACCACTTAAGGAGGTTTTACTAATGAAAAAATAAATAAAATAATTATATATATATATATATATATATATATATATATATATATATATATATATATATATATATATATATATATATTAATAGGAATATCTTTATCAATTTGTTTTTGTTGTTTTTTTAATTGACATAAGTATGTTTTATTAAACAAATAAAAGGCCATATGACGTATTAACTATAAATGTAAAATGTTCTTGATACATGAAAATAATATTTTGACTGACTCAAACAGTGAAAACATGCAATATTATTGAATTTACTAAAGTCTAAATAGACGTCAGTAAAAAGCCTATATGCAGTACAAATACAAAATGCCTTTAATGGGTTATTGATATATTTGATCTATATTATTAATATATTTGCATGCAATAAAATGATGTTATTCTACAATCTGATTGGATGATAATGAAAAGCCCATATGCAGTATTAACTATAAATGTAAAATGCATACAAACAGAAAAGCGCTCTACCTGGAACGTACAACGGCTCAAAAGCTTGTTCTATGGCAAGCGCATATAAATCTAAAATGTCCTTAATACATGAAAAGAATAGTTTGACTTCATTTATAGACTATTGATATATTAAAATAACACATGTAATAACATAGGGCTTTTCCACTAACCTCTGATTGGAGGTCATCAAAATATGCAGTATAGGCTATTGATGTATTTAACTAACTCCTGTAATAACATAAGGCTATTTCACTATTGTACGCTCTGATTGGAAGTTAGAGAAAAGCCTGCACAAAGTTTCTATTAAACATATAACGTTTTATGAATTGATTGATAGCTATGTACCCCTAATCTGCTGCCCCTAACATCGCCGACCCCTATATTATATTTATTAATCCCTAATCTGCCCCCCCCCAACGTCGCCGCTACCTACCTACACTTATTAACCCCTAATCTGCTGACCGGACCTTGCCGCTACTCTAATAAATGTATTAACCCCTAAACCGCCTCACTCCCACCTCAAAAACCCTATAATAAATAGTATTAACCCCTAATCTGCCCTCCCTAACATCGCCGACACCTAACTTCAAGTATTAACCCCTAATCTGCCGACCGGACCTCACCGCTACTCTAATAAATGTATTAACCCCTAAAGCTAAGTCTAACCCTAACCCTAACACCCCCCTAAATTAAATATAATTTTAATCTAACGAAATAAAATAAATCTTATTAAATAAATTATTCCTATTTAAAGCTAAATACTTACCTGTAAAATAAACCCTAATATAGCTACAATATAACGAATAATTATATTGTATCTATTTTAGGATTTATATTTATTTTACAGGCAACTTTGTATTTATTTTAACTAGGTACAATAGCTATTAAATAGTTAATAACTATTTAATAGCTACCTAGTTAAAATAATTACAAAATTACCTGTAAAATAAATCCTAACCTAAGTTACAATTAAACCTAACACTACACTATCAATAAATTAATTAAATAAACAACCTACTATTATCTACAATTAAATCAACTAAACTAAATTACAAAAAAAAACAAACACTAAATTACAAAAAATAAAAAAAGATTACAAGAATTTTAAACTAATTACACCTACTCCCTAAAAAAATAACAAAGCCCCCCAAAATAAAAAAAAGCCGTACCCTATTCTAAAATAAAAAGTAAACAGCTCTTTTGCCTTACCAGCCCTTAAAAGGGCCTTTTGCGGGGCATGCCCCAAAGTAAACAGCTCTTTTGCATTTTAAAAAAACATAAAATACCCCCCACCCCCCCAACATTACAACCCACCACCCACATACCCCTAATCTAACCCAAACCCCCCTTAAAAAAACTAACACTAAGCCCCTGAAGATCTCCCTACCTTATCTTCACCACGCCGGGTATCACCGATCCGTCCAGAAGAGGGTCTGAAGTCTTCATCCTATCCGGCAAGAAGAGGTCCAGAAGAGGCTCCGAAGTCTTCATCCTATCCGGCAAGAAGAGGACATCTGGACCGGCAGACATCTTCATCCAGGCGGCGTCTTCTATCTTCATCCATCCGGCGTAGAGCGGGACCATCTTGAAGCAGCCGACGCGGATCCATCCTCTTCTTCCGGTGACTCCCGACGAATGAAGGTTCCTTTAAGGGATGTCATCCAAGATGGCGTCCCTTGAAGTCCGATTGGCTGATAGGATTCTATCAGCCAATCAGAATTAAGGTAGGAAAAATCTGATTGGCTGATTGAATCAGCCAACCAGATTCAAGTTCAATCAGATTCAATCAGCCAATCAGATTTTTCCTACCTTAATTCCGATTGGCTGATAGAATCCTATCAGCCAATCAGAATTCGAGGGACGCCAGCTTGGATGACGTCCCTTAAAGGAACCTTCATTCGTCGGGAGTCACCGGAAGAAGAGGATGGATCTGCGTCGGCTGCTTCAAGATGGTCCCGCTCCGCGCCGGATGGATGAAGATAGAAGACACCGCCTGGATGAAGATGTCTGCCGGTCCGGATGTCCTCTTCTTGCCGGATAGGATGAAGACTTTGGAGCCTCTTCTGGACCTCTTCTTGCCGGATAGGATGAAGACTTCGGACCCTCTTCTGGACGGATCGGTGATACCCGGCGTGGTGAAGATAAGGTAGGGAGATCTGTAGTGTTAGGTTTTTTAAGGGGGGTTTGGGTTAGATTAGGGGTATGTGGGTGGTGGGTTATAATGTTGGGGGGGGTATTGTATGTTTTTTTTAAATGCAAAAGAGCTGTTTACTTTGGGGCATGCCCCGCAAAAGGCCCTTTTAAGGGCTGGTAAGGCAAAAGAGCTGTTTACTTTTTATTTTAAAATAGGGTAGGGCTTTTTTATTTTGGGGGGCTTTGTTATTTTTTTAGGGGGCTTAGAGTAGGTGTAATTAGTTTAAAATTCTTGTAATCTTTTTTTATTTTTTTGTAATTTAGTGTTTGTTTTTTTTTGTAATTTAGTTTAGTTGATTTAATTGTAGATAATTGTAGGTAGTTTATTTAATTAATTTATTGATAGTTTAAGTTTTAGGTTTAATTGTAACTTTATAATTTATTTTACAGGTAATTTTGTAATTATTTTAACTAGGTAGCTATGAAATAGTTATTAACTATTTAATAGCTATTGTACCTAGTTAAAATAAATACAAAGTTGCCTGTAAAATAAATATAAATCCTAAAATAGATACAATATAATTATTCGTTATATTGTAGCTATATTAGGGTTTATTTTACAGGTAAGTATTTAGCTTTAAATAGGATTCATTTATTTAATACAAAATAATTTATTTCGTTAGATTTAAATTATATTTAACTTAGGGGGGGTGTTAGGGTTATGGTTAGACTTAGCTTTAGGGGTTAATACATTTATTAGAGTAGCAGTGAGGTCCGGTCGGCAGATTAGGGGTTAATACTTGAAGTTAGGTGTCGGCGATGTTAGGGAGGGCAGATTAGGGGTTAATACTATTTATTATAGGGTTTTTGAGGTGGGAGTGGGGCAGTTTATGGGTTAATACATTTATTATAGTGGCGGCGAGGTCCGGTCGGCAGATTATGGGTTAATAAGTGTAGGTAGGTAGCGGCAACGTTGGGGGAAGCAGATTAGGGGTTAATAAATATTATGTAGGTGTTGGCGATGTTAGGGGCAGCAGATTAGGGGTACATAGGGATAATGTAGGTTGCGGCGGTGTGCGGTCGGCAGATTAGGGGTTAAACAATTTAATTATAGTGGCGGCGATGTGGGGGGCCTCAGTTTAGGGGTACATAGGTAGTTTATGGGTGTTAGTGTACTTTAGAGCACAGTAGTTAAGAGCTTTATGAACCAGCGTTAGGACCCCTTAATGCTGGTTTGGACGGCTAACGCAGAACTCTAAATCTAGGCGTATATATTTTTTGTAACTGATTACAATTTAAACCTGCTGTTTTATGCATTTGCGATAAACGCATCTATTGTTACTATTAAAGGGGCAGTGAATTTACAAACTAATGTTATATAATTCTGCACTATGTGCAGAATTATATAACATTAGCTTAGTGGTAGATTTATACATTAAAGTATTGCAGAGAATTTTTATTTAAAAGTTCATTTTTTCAGAACGCCGCTTCTTGCTCTACTGAGCGGGTCTGTTTTTTCCTCAGCGCATCACGGCAACACTGTCTAGTCACAGCGTGCCCAGTCGCGTCATTAAACTGAATGTAGCCCGCTCCCATTCTGGTCTAGTAGCCAGAGCGAGCTACATTCAGTTTAATGGCGCGACTGGGCCCGCTGTGACTAGACAGTGTTGCCGTGATGCGCTGAGGAAAAAAACAGACTCGCTCAGTAGAGCAAGAAGCGGCGTTCTGGAAAAATGAACTTTTAAATAAAAATTCTCTGCAATCCTTTAATGTAAAAAAACACCCCCTAATCTAAGAATATACTACCAATAGCCCTTAAAAGGGCTTTTTGTAGGGCATTGATCTAAAGAAATCAGCTCTTTTACATTAAAAATAAACAAAGTCCCCCCTAACAGTAAAACCTTTCACCCAACTACCCATTGCCCTTAAAAGGGCATTCAGCACTTTTGCAAAAATACCCCAATAAACCCTAATCTAAAAAACAACCCCCCCAAAAAAAAACTAACTAACACTAAAGCCCCAAATAGGTACTCACGGTCTCAGAAGTCCGGCGGAGAAGGTCTTCTTCCAGGCAGGTCCATCATCTTCATCCACAGAGAAGGCAGCGCAGAGTAAAGGTCCGGAGCGGTCTTCCCAGATGTGTCGGTTTTCTCAGATGTGGAGCTCCTTGGCGGCAGAAGTCCTCGGCGAAGGCGTGAAGGTTCCTCTTCATGCGATCTTCCGCGGCACACTGAAGATTGAATTCAAGGTACCCCATATTTATTGGGGTACCTTGCATTCCTATTGGCTGAAATTTTCAAAATCAGCCAATAGGATGAGAGCTACTGAAATCTTATTGGCTGATTTGAAGAGCCAATAGGATTTCAGTAGCTCTAATCCTATTGACTGTTTTGAAAAATTCAGCCAATAGGAATGCAATGTACCCCAAATTGATTGCGGTACCTTGCATTCAATATTCAGTATATGACGGACATCAGATGAAGAGGAACCCTCCATTCCGCAAAGGACCACCGCCGCCGCGAGGACCGCCGCCACAAATGACCACCACTGAGGATCGCCACATCTGGGAAGACCTCCGCTCCGCGCCACCTTCGCTGTGGATGAAGATGATGGACATTGCCTAGAAGAAGGCCTTCTCTGCCGGACTTCTGAAACCGTGAGTACCTATTTGGGGCTTTAGTGTTAGTTTTTATTTTAATTTTTGTTTTGTTTTTTTAGATTAGGGTTCATTGGGCAATTTGAAAAAGAGCTGAATGCCCTTTTAAGGGCAATGCCCATACAAATGCCCCTTTAGGGGCAATGGGTAGTTTAGGTTTATTAGTGTTAGTTTTTTTTTATTTTGAGGGGTTTGGTGGGTGGGGGGTTTTACTGTTAGGGGGGACTTTCTTTATTTTTAATGTAAAAGAGCTGATTTATTTAGGGCAATGACCTACAAAAAGCCCTTTTAAGGGCTATTGGTAGTTTAGTATTAGATTAGGGGGTGTTTTTATTTTGGGGGATATTTTATTTTTATAGGGGTATTAGTTTAGGTTTAATTTTATTATTTTGGATAGCTTTGTTTATTTTTTTCTGTATTTTTACTTTTTTATTTTTTGTAGCTGGGGGGGGGGTTTACATTTTTAACACATAGACTGCCATCTGGGCAGGCTTATCAACTGGTATTATATAATTCTGCACTATGTGCAGAATTATATAACATTAGTTTGTAAGTTTATTGCCCCTTTAAGATAAAAAGTATTTGAGTTGTTGAAAGAGACGTTAAACAATAAAAGAATTCAGTACCAATTTCAAAATGTAAATATATCGTCACCAGGGCTGTCTGCCACAAGCTCACATATAAACAAGTCTGATAAATAATAAAGTGACAGCGCCACTAAAAACAAAAAAAAAGGCAAAAATGCCCATTTTCAGGGATTCCACAATTAAAAATGGGGGAATCCCTAAATAACAGCAACATTTGGGCAATATTTAGTCATGAACTAATGACCAAGGACAATATTGTCCAAAATATTGCTGTGTTGTTTTTAACGGAGAAATCCCTGAAATAAAGCATTTTTTTGTTTAGTGGTGCTGTCACTGTTAATTATTAGGTCGCAAAAACCTTTAAATATGGTGTGACTCTCCCAACTAATTACATCTGAGGAAAGGACATGGCTGTGAAACGCGTTGTGGTTTGATCAGATAGACAACTGTTAGGAAACACAATCGCTTTAATGCAAATATAACTTTTTTTTATCTTGTTTGAATTTTATTTTATGTTAACCCTTCATGTGCTGTCTCCAATTAAAAAAATTGTATTTTTTTTTGTAAGACAGTTGCATTCATAGTTATATGCAATTATTTTACAAACGTTTTTATATCTATATATCTATAGATATATAAATAATTATCTTTTCTTTTCATATTATTTTTTTTAACTAGATTTCAGTGCCTCTAACGAGACTAAAGTACTCATTGTTTATACTTAAATGTGTTGCTATTGATGGTTGGGCTGTCTGTCTTAGCCTGGCACTCTCCAACAATGTAGTTTGTAGTGAAGTTTTTGACTTTTGAAGGGAGTGTAAAATCAAAATTAAATCAAAATTACATTTTCATGATTTAGACAGAGATTTGTTCCCTTGGTATCATTTGTTGAAGAGCACACCTAGGTAAGATCAGGAGCAGTAATGCACTACTGGAGCAAGCTAGTGATTGGTTGCTGCTCTTATCTGCCTTTTGTCATTGGCTCACCAGATGTGTTTTGTTTATTGTAATATTCAGCAACTTGGTAGTTTTTAAGAAAAAAAAAATAGCACCTCATATTATGTTGATTAACAACCCCAAACAATGGTATAAAACACTTGTTTTGCCCCTGTGACCTTCACTTGTGATTGAATCACATAAGAAAATGACCCTTAGCTAAAGTAATGCAGCTAGCACAACAGGAGAATCTGTTTCCTTTTATGCGAACAGCATTTTCTACAGCCATTTTGTTGGCTATTGTCTTGATTCAAATTCTTATATTATTTTCAATATGGGACTAGATTCATAGGCACTTGTTAGGCTGCCTAGGGCCATCATTGTTAGGTACAAAATTCATTAAAGGGACAGAAAGCTCAATTTTTTTCATCATTTAGATAGAGCATACCATTTTAAACAACTTTCCAACTTATCTGAAATGGAGAAAAAACAGGTGCAGAACGACTCAAGTGCAGATGATTTAATATGATGTCATTGCGCAAATAGCGAGTGGCAAATTACAAGTGTTGAAAAACAACATATGCAGATAAAATACAATGTGCTCTCTCCGGTACTTGCTGCATGCAAATGTCCTGTGCGCTCCTGCTTCACTCCAGCGTAAAAAAACAAATGTGGAGACAGGTCACCGACAATAGCAGAAGACAGGTCCGGTAGGGATGAAAGGAACTCTACGCGTTTCGTCTGTATACAATTAAATTTTTTCTCCATTTCAGCTTTGCTTTCCTACCAGAGGATTTGGGGAATTTACCTCTACTATCACAGGCTGCAGACGACTTCCTGGGAGTGCTTTAAAGATACATTACATCTTTACGAATCCTAGGGATCTGGAGTATCTAGCGATCTATATCCTTTTGAGGCAATGGGCTGCTTTCCTTTTTAATTCCCAGTGACTGTGAACGTCGATACTGGTATTCTTGTATTTTTTTTAAATTTCCAACTTAGAATCTGTTGGTGCGCTACAAATAAATTTTAATAATAATTATTATTTCTATTATCAAATTTGCTTTATTCTCATGGTATAGTTTGTTGAAGGAGCAGCGGTACACTGCAGTGAGCTAATGGAACACGTCTGGCGAGCCAATGACAAGAAACATATTTATTGCACTATTTGACATAACTATAAATGTTAATCACAGGAACAACCACTAAAATAGCAATAGGTGAACAGAGCCTTAAAAATAAACTTTCATGGTTCAGATAGAGCATATCATTTTTAACATCTTTCCAGGTTATGTCTATTATCTAATCTGCTTTGCTCTCTTGGTATCTTTTGTTGAAAAGCATATGTAGGTAGGCTCAGGAGCTGCAATGCACTACTGGGAGATAGCTGCTGATTGGTGGCTGCAGCAGGGCCGGATTTACAGCACATGTGTCTGCAGGCCCCAAAATCTAAAGTGCCCCCCAAACAGCCTAAAATTTTATAGAATTATGATTTTTTTACAGCAGATGCTAATTTTGCCACATAAAAGGCAGTCCCTGATTTATAACAAAAAACCCAGACAGTATTTCCCCAGTATGATGAGATTCAGAACAGTATTTTTTAAAAATATAATTTATACAAGAAATGTGCAGGTTGTCTAGACTAGGGCTTCATTTAGAAACCTTGCTGACCAAGCCTGCAATGTGCACAATCAACCAAGGGTCAGATGTTTTTTTAAAGTGTGTTTATCCTGTGCAACAGCCCTGGCATTTTGCATTTTAGCAATAATATTCATACCCTATGGTATTTTATAACATATCAAACCCTAGAAAGTTTTGGAAACTCATAAATAACTTACAAAATCTTCCAATCCACTCCCAACCCCCCACTGTCACTGTGGACAACCCATACCCTGCAACTCCCCTTAGAAGTAGCAAATGCCTTTAATAGTTATTTTGTCGGATGCTCCACCACCCTGATTGACAAACTAATAAATGACACGCATCCTGAAACTACAAATGTGGATCAGGCCCCACTAAATCAGCAAAGACCCAATATAGAGAAGTTCAATTTACCTGTACCCATCAATGTCGTTAAGAAACACCTTAATAATCTAAAAATGAAAAACCAGTCTGGACCTGATCAAATCCCAGCAATGCTGTCGAAGCTCAGTGTGCCGGCAATTGCTAAACCAGTCACAACCCTAATTAATGAATCCTTGGTGTCTGGATACATACCCAAACTTTGGAAAACTGCAAGAGTAGTGCCTATCCATAAAAGTGGGGAGTTAACCTTGGTTTCTAATTATCGCCCTATATCTTTGCTCCCAGTATTGTCCAAAAATCTTAGAAAAATGCGTCCATACGACAATTATGTGAGTATTACCAACAATCTAACTATCTGACCCCTGATCAATCCGGTTTTCGCCCGAATCACTCCACTACAACTGCCCTCCTAAAAGTTTGCAGCGACATCCAAACTGGCATGGAACAAGGAGACCTAACTGGAGCTATTTTCCTTGATTTTGCAAAGGCCTTTGACACAGTGGACCACGACATACTACTGCTCAAACTAAAAAACTCTGGTATTGCTGATCGTCCGTTAACCTGGTTTCGATCATATGTATCGGATCGATCGCAATATGTCTCCATTTCTGACAGCGACTTCCTCCCTCTCCCAGTCAAGTGTGGTAAACCCCAAGGTTCCATTCTCGGCCCCCTACTATTCACATTATTTATAAATGATCTACCTAATGTCTGCAAATCCTCAACTGTACACATGTACGCAGATGACACGGTAATCTATGCAAACAATTCCGATCTGTCGCAGCTTGAAGCAGTGCTCCAAGACCAGTTCACAGAGGTAGAAAAGTGGATCTCAAAAAATAAACTCTTCCTAAACACTGACAAAACTGTCACAATGATCTTTGGTACGGGACCTAAATTACACAAATTACAAAATTCAAATCTTTGCATCAAAACAAAATCCAATTGCACGCTGACCGCAGTCCACTCTTTTAAATACTTGGGTATGTTATTAGACCCCAATCTATCTTTTGGCCTCCACATAGAAAAACTTGCATCTAAACTTTTATCCAAAATTAGGTGCCCTGTACAGAAACAAATCCTGCCTCAGCCCTACAGTTAAGGAAAAGATTGTACAGCAAATGTTGCTTGCCTATCATGGATTATGGGGACGTAGTATATGCACCTGCACCGCAAACTCATCTTAATAAACTTAATACATTGTATAACACGTTCTGCTGCTTTGTGCTACAATGTAACTACAGGACCCACCATTGTGACATGCTAAAAGAACTAAACTGTCTGACGCTGGAATCCAGACGCACCCTCCATCTTTCCTGCCTTGTGTTTAAGAGCCTTCTGGGAAGCTCCCACCCTACCTGAGCAGAATGCTCTCCCCTGCTATTCCCACCTCCTACAACCTCCGATCCAATACCAGCACATTATTTAGCTTGCCTCAATACAAAAGAAAGCAGCTCAATCCTCCTTTTCCTACAGAGCACCGCAATTATGGAACGACCTCCCGCACACTTTAAAACCTTCCCCAAGCCTAAACTCCTTTAAGAGATCCCTCTATACATATCTCAAAACAGAATGAACCTGTCATGGTTGATTAAATATTTCCTACCAGTTCTATGTTAAATGTTTGCATATATTGTGTATTATTATTGTTTTTGTATTTATTGTACACTATTGTATCAATGCAATGTTTGTGGTCCCAGGACATAATTGAAAACGAGAGAAATCTCAATGTATCCTTCCTGGTAAAATATTTTATAAATAAATAAATATGAAAGACTGCCCTGACTGTACAATCTGTCATTTTGATTTTGACAGCCGCTGCTGCTGCAGCTGATACATGCCCACCGGTGCACAGTCACTCACTGCCACTCCCCATAAAAGAAACAACCCACAAACACTTACTCTCAGGCCGCTCTGTCTTCATTCACTGGAGAAAGGACTGGCCAGCATGGCGGCCATCTTTGCTTAGGGTCAAAGTTATTATCTACTATGGTGAGTAGGGGCAAAAGATGCAGAGGTGTGCAGAAAAGACATATGGAGCAGAAAGACAGGCGCCCTTCTATGGATGGCTCCTGTAGGCACTTGCCTACTCTGCCTAATGTAAATCCCTGGTCCTGGGCTGCAGTAATTATTATTAAAATGTATTTGTAGCGTTGGTTTGAATATAATGAACACTATTGTATGAGATATTGAAATAATTGTATTATTATCTACATCTGCATTTTTGCAATGTTATATTATTTGACAAATGCTAATAAAGGCGTTTTCAACAAAAAAAAATTATTTGTAGCATATCAACAGATTCTAAGTGGGAAAGTTGTTTATAATGGTATGCACTATCTGAATTTTGTACCTAACAACGATGCCCTAGTCCCATGTTGAAAATAATATAAGAATTTGAATCAAGACAATAATCATCAAAATAACTGTAGAAAATTATTACGACAACCTCCAGAAAGTTCAAGGAGCGTCATCGCACCAGGGTTCCGTGTTTAACCTCTCACAAACATAGCACAAGTAAACAAATGTGCTGGCTGCCAGCGTTTCCGGGGGGGCAGGGGTTTCACCTAAACCTTGTTCAAGATGGCAGAATTTATAAAGATTCTATTGACCTTGTGAAGTCGCGTTTCCCTGACAAAGTTGTCTCATTTTTATTTTAGTCCTCGAGTGTTTATCTTGTGCAAATGTTAGAGTGGATTGATGCATAAAGGGTGTATTATGTGTTTTTAATTTATTAATTTAAAAAGGTTAAATAACTTGTTCTATGCAGTTAGAACTGCTCATTTTGTGATCTCGCAACTTGAGCTGAAAAGTTCATTTTTTTCAGTGTGATTTTCATTTCATGGACAAGTTTTATTATTGTATAGGCTGCTACAATAATTGTTCCTGCTACAACCTGAGATTGTCAGGATCTCCATCAATTTGAAGGCATTTGACTTTGCCTGCTCCACCTATTGTCTAGTGTATGCGCTTGTAGTGAGACAAAAGCAGAAAATCCAGATTCAAACGACTATATTTCCAAAGTTGTTTTGATGAGACAATAAACAAAGAAGATAATAAAAAATACACTTAATGAGAAACTCACATGAACGTAGTCCTTGATGTAATGAAATATAATGTATACTCTAAATTAGTATATTAATGAGTTTTTACTGGCTATGATTTAGTAACTGTTTATACCATTGTATTCCACAAGATCTGTAACTGGATGGAACAAAAAAGCTGTATGTTGTTTTTAGGGGGAAGGTTGTTGTCACTTCCATTGAAACAGAATAATTTGCTGTGTTGTTTTATTTTATGAGAAATAGTCTATAAAGAACAGTAGGTTTATAGCAAAATATGGTTGTTTCTGGATGGTATAACCAAAGTCCCTAATGTGTCCTATTTGTTCACTGGGTCTCCACCCTCTCACGTGACATTCCTCTGTAAATCTCCTCCGACATACGTTTCACCACTCTGGTGGTGAACAAATAGGCACTACAGTGACTCTCTTATATACCCAAGACTTGTTTATAACGGTTCTTGTTGGGTTGTATAAAGTGCATATGTACTCAATAAATGTGCTACCAGTTTAATACCCTGTAAGTGATTGTTATAAAACATCCTATTTTAATCTTAATGTATTGCTCTTAAAGGGACAGTATACACCAATTTTCATATAACTGCGTGTAATAGACACTACTATAAAGAGGAATATGCACAGATACTGATCTAAAAATCCAGTATAAAACCTTTCAAAAACTTACTTAGAAGCTCCCAAGTTTGGGTACTGCACCTGGGTAGCGCTTGCTGATTGTGGACTAAATCTAGGCCACCAATCAGCAAGTGCTACCAAGGGTGCTGAACCAAAAATAGGCCGGCTCTTAAAGGGCCATGATACCAAATATTGAAACACTTGAAAGTGATGCAGCATAGCTGTAAAAAAGCTGACTAGAAATATCACCTGAACATCTCTATGTAAAAAAGAAAGATATTTTACCTCAAAAGTTCCTCAGTAGCCACATCCATTGTAAGAGGACTTCTAAGCAGCAAATCAGTATGTCTGTCCCCAGGACAGGCAAAGGAGCGAGCTTTGTGAATACTCATGGTTATTTCCCTATTCAGTTTAAGGAAGTTTACTATGAAATCTCATGAGAGTTAAGTGAAATCTCATGAGATTGCAGTAAAAGATTTCATGAACCTCAGCACTATTAAAGGGACAGTAAACACAGAATTGGTGTTGTTTAAAAAGTGTATATAATCCTTTTATTACCCATTCCCCAGTTTTGCATAACTAACACAGTTATAATAAGATCTTTTTACCTCTGTGATTACTTGTATCTAAGCCTCTGCAAACTTGCCCCCTTATTTCAGTTCTTTTGACAGACATGCATTTTTAGCCAATCAGTGCTGGATCCTAGGAGCTTCACATGCGCTGAGCTCAATGTTATCTATATGACACACATGAACATAACACCCCTCTAGTGGTGAAAAACTGTCAAAATGCTTTCAGATTAGAGGCGGCCTTCAAGGTCTAAGAAACTAGCATATGAACCTCCTAGGTTTAGCTTTCAACTAAGAATACCAAGAGAACAAAGCAATATTGGTAATAAAGTAAATGGAAAGTTGTTTAAAATTACATTCCCTATTTAAATCATGAAATTTTTTTTTAACTTGACTGTCCCTTTAATGCTGATTGTTTGCTGTTCATTTCTTCATTTATTCTTCATTTTGTTTGTTTTTCACCTGCAGCTGGGCAGTATCTGAAAGATAACTTTTTTACACAGAACTTACTCTGCTGAGCTGAGGAAGTTATGAGGTAAAATATCTTCCTTTTTTACATAAGGGATGCTCAGGTGATATTTTCTGTCAGCTTTTTACAGTTAAACTGCATCAGTTTCCAAGTGATTTAGCATATGAATATTATATCCCTTTAAGCTTACATTACTGCGCTTTCAAATAAAGATGCCAAGAGACCTGAATAAAAAATTGATAATAGTAGTAAATAAGAAAGTTGCTTAAAATTGCATGCTCTATCTGAATTATGAAAGACAAAATTTGGGTTCAGTATCCCTTTAATGACTGTTTGTTTATTTGTATTATTACAATTTAATATTGATTTGTGCACTTGTGTTTTATTCACATTTTTATTTGTATTAGTATTGTATAATTAACAAATACAAACTAAAAAAAAAATGCAATAATAGTCCGAATTTCAAATAAGCACAAGATTTTTTCTGACAAATGTATTTCCCCCATTTTGCCGACCCCCTGAATCAGGTGACAGCCATCAGCCAATCACAAACTAGTATATGTATATACCTGGTAAACTCTTGCACATGCTCCGTAGAAGCGGGTGCCTCAGAAAGTGAGGGGTATAAAAGACTGTGCACAATTTGATAATGGAAGTAAATTAGACGGTCTCTTAAAACTGCATACTCTATTATGAAAGTTTAATTTTGACCTTAGGGTCCCTTTATAATCAGTCCAATTTCTCCACATTCCTCACAATTAAAGCTAAACATTAGCAGAAGTACAACTCCTTTGACAACTGGGGATGGTACAAATGCAAAAAAACTCAGAGGATGGGAACTCTGCCCGCTATATATACTCTTCCCTTTTCTACTTAAATCATTTAATGCTAAGCCTAGTACCTCCGCATAAGCAACCACTTGAAAACAGTATGTGCAACTCATGTGTACAGCAAGGCATTTTATTATTTATATATTTTTGCACCCCCCACTTTAAAAACAATCTGTGGATGCTAATTGGCCATGTAAGCACGTATTTGGAGAAACAGTTACGACTGAAAAGACTCTGAGGTATAGACATGATTAGAAGTTTTGTGCAAAGCAGAGTAAACCTTTAAATGGTTCTTATTAAAATACATTGGTTTAGTATCTCTTAAAGGACAGTATACACCAATTTTAAGATAACTGTATGGTAATATACACTACTATAAAGAATAATATGCACAGATACTTGTATAAAAATAAATATCCAGTATAAAACCCTTTTAAAAACTTATTTAGAAGCTCCCAATTTAGCAGTGTTCATGGGATTAGTCTGGCACACCCACTGAAAGGGGCTGAGAGCAAGACCCCTCCCTTGCATATGAAAAGAACCCATTATACAAACAGAAGCAATATGAAGTCTGTATACATCAGTATACATCTAAAACTTTGGGGCTTGGTTAGGAGTCTGAAAATCAGCACAATGTTATTTAGAAATAAGCAAAACTATACATTTTTACAAAAACACTCCTAGATGGGCTATATAAATGGATAATATACTACACATTTATGTGAAGAAAAATCTAGTGTATAATGTCCCTTTAAGTATTAAAACTAGTTTTTCTCACAATCTAATAGAACCATGTCGAGTAACCCCGGTTGGTCAACTAAGAAAGCCAGATGAAAGTAATGGTAGTAAAAAACAAACACACAAAAAACCCTGCCCAGCCCGAAGAAGAACAACTATAGTACCAGTAAGCAAGAAAGATCACATGACTGGCTGTATTTCATAGAAATCAAGATTTCTGGATCGTTACTGGTGCAAGAGAGCAGAACAAAAAAGGGAAATCAGATTTCATGATTTCCTTAGAACTTTCCAAAATACATCTGAGAGCTCTGACAATTACAACCTATGTAGCAGTACTTTTATTTGTCTACTAGTCCTAAATCCACATCCACTTGGATACCCTCTCCATCCCTCCTTCCCCTATAGTGCAGTCTGCCCTGCTTTTCAGCAAAGGATAACAAGAATACAAAGAAAATTTGATATTAGAAGTAAATTGGAAAGTTGTTTAAAATTGCATATTCTATCTTAATCATGAAAGAAACAAATTGGGTTTTATGTCACTTTAACTATGCTTAAGTTTGCTTTATGAAAAATTTAGATTAGCCCATACTCTCTATTTTGCTGACAGTGGTTTACATTTCTCTGTCCTGTCCTACAAATTCAGACAGTGATATATTTGAACCACACTGTCACTTGAGCTGGTTAGTACCGCTTTGCTCTGCTGTAGCGCGGTCCCCATTTCACAACAGAGTTTATCACTACGCTGCCTGACCCATTGCTTACAGCAAACAGTTCTTGGTACAGACGCATAACACGTCAAGAATGCAAAGTGAAAAACAAAAACAGCTTTTCATCTATACGTAACAAATGACAGCCTCTCTCTGAATAAACAGCACCAACGAGTCGATCACATAATCATATTATTCAGTTGCTGGTGCACAATTATCTATAACAATAATACAAAAGCAAAAAGGAGAGCGTCTGTATGCTGAAAACAATATAAAAAATGATTTACATACAATAATATTAGATTTTGGATGCGGCTATCAGAGTAAGCCCCCTTACATTTGGAATTCCCATGTAATGTGCACTTTGCTTTTTTTTTGGGGGGGGGGGTTAAAAATCAAAGCCATTTAATCCATTTGAAAACCCAGCAGTAACCCATTTATCAAAAGCTTTTCAAATGCATTGATGGCATGCTAGTACCTTCTATTCCAGGTGTGAGACACTGGGGCCTATTTAAGAAAGTGCGAGCAGACATGATCCGATAATGCGGATCATGTCCGCTGCACATCGATAAATTCCGACAGCATACGCTGTCTGCATTTATCATTGCACCAGCAGTTCTTGTGAACTACTGGTGCAACGCCACCCCCTGCAGATTTGCGGCCAATCGGCCGCTAGCAGGGGGTGTCAATCAACCCGATTGTATTCGATAGTGCTTATTTCCGGCGATGTTTGTCTGCCACCTCAGAGCAGGTGGAAAGGTTATGGAGCAGTGGTTTTTAGACCGCTGCTTCATAACTTGTGTTTCTGGCGAGCCTGAAGGCTGATCAGAAACACGGGTCTACTTATTTGTGAAGTTTGGAAGGGTGATGTATGTGTTAAATAGTTATAAAAACCCCAATGTTTTTCTTTCAGAATTTAGATAAAGCATATAGAAGTGGATCACAATATATTGGCTATTGGCTGCCGAAAACAACCGGCTGAATTTGTGGCCGAATTTCTCGAATGATCACAATGCTTTATGGTGGTGCTTATTAAAAACCTGCCGCCATGAACTAGCTTTAAACAGAAAAGCTCCAAAAAAAGTACTGTCAGATTTTTAAAAAGCAACTGGGAGGTCTCCTGACACATACAATAGCCCATTCACATCTCTTAAGGTTACAGCAAAGCTCTATTCATGTAACCTCTTTGTTCACTCTGCAAGTAAAATACTCATTTACATTTGTGACATTAATATCATCACAAGACACCCTCAACACTCCATATGAATGCCATACAGGTTGGACATGCTTCTTTAGTAACTTAATATCTACGAATGACAGAAAGATACTTTGTGGTGATCCTATCTCTAATTTTCACACCAAGTTGCAGAACATTTTACAGGGAGGTTTTGATGAAGGCATTATGACGAAACAAGAATTTGACTTTTGTTTCCCCAAGTATCCTTGTACTGCCTTTTATTATCATCTCCCTAAGGTCCATAAGGATCCAGTAAAACCCCAAGGTAGACCGATCATTGCAGGCCTAGGGAGCCTTACTGACTCCTCTCAGCCTACATTGATTTTTTTCTTCAAAAATTTGTTGTATCTCTACCCTCGTATATCAAAGATTCTACTGACGTATTATTAAAATTAAAGGAGTGTTCTCTAGATGATGATTGTTGGTGGGTTACTTGTGATGTGGGGGCCTTATACTCCAACATCCAACATGACATAGGGACCCGAGCGGTCTGTTTTTATCTGGCACAAGATATTTATATGCCCAGTGTACAAGTTAATTTTATCGTTCAACTAATTACTTTTATTCTACAGCAATATTATTGTTTATATAAAGGCAAATACTACCTCCAAATCAAGGGAACGGCCATGGGCACCAGGTTCGCTCCAAGTTTTGCGAATCTGCTCATGGGGAGATTTGAATAGTCATATTTTTATGATTCGCAATTTGCAGCGAACCTGGTGTTCTATGGCCGTTACATTGATGACCATCTATTCATCTTCAGAGAACCTAAAGAGCACATTCTAGAATTTATCAGTCATCTTAATAACGATACTTATGGTATTTCGTTTACCCATTATATTCAGAAAAAAAAGAGATAGAATTTTTGGATTTAATCTTGGGAAGATCTGAGGATGGATCAGTTTCTTCAAAAACTTTTTTCAAAAATGTAGACTGCAATAGTTTCTTACATTTTGAAAGTAACCATTATCATGTATGTAAAACAAACGTCCCAAACGGACAATTTAGAAGAATAAGAAGAAATTGTTCTAACATTGAGGACTATGATGTCCAGGCTAAAATTATTAGGAATAGATTTCTGGAAAAAGGTTAACCGCAAGATTTAATAAATCAAGAAATCAATTAAGTAAGAAAAGAAGATAGAACCAGCTACTTTAATAAGAATAACAAAAAAATGGAAGCTTTAAAGGACTCTAATCCTCCACTTTTCATTACAAGGTATAAATCTAACCATAGGGAAATCATCAAGATTCTCACTAAACATTGGTCATTTCTAATGAACAATCCTGTCCTTAAGACTATTATCGGTCCAAAACCTAAGGTGGTGTAGAGAAGAGCGCCCACTCTGAAAACTGCTTTGGCCCCTAGCAAAGTTGTTAGATATAAGTTTAAAGGTGATAATACTCCCCAAATCAATTTCATAGGAGCAAGGCCTACTATAAATAAAATCTCTAGATGCTGTAGAAAATATTGTGGGATGTGTAGCTCTATTGTACATAGAGCATCCATTTTCACATCACACACTACTGGTGAAACATTCCTGATAAGAAGATTCATGCCTTCTGAATCATCTTTTGTCATATACCTTCTAAATTGTGTATGTGGGGTTCAGTATATTGGCTGCACTTGCCGGAAGGTCAAAAAAAGATGGGGGAGCATGCGCATAACATCAAAATCAACTCCAAAGCTCATAGTGTATCTAGACATTGTCTAAATTTCCACAAGAAACAGAAAAATCCGATAAAAATTATACCTGAATTAATTCCAAGTTCCCAGAGTGATGCCTTCACAATTCTTAGAATGAGGGAGTCCTGTTGGATAATGAAGTTAAAAACACTTCAGCCTGATGGTTTGAATGAGAAAATTGATATGGCAGCTTTTACATGATAATCTATATTTCCAATTAGTTATACCTACAGAATTTATTGATTATTGTCAGTCAATGGGGACCACCATACCAAAAGGGACCATTTGGACAAATAAACCATGTATTAGATCATTTAGAATGTACTTCTCATGTGCATTTGTGATTAATTAGCATTTATCAAATCTAGTTCTTATATATAGTATTTATTATCCCCCCCCTAAAATCTATTCGTAAACATAGTATCTATTACCCCCCCCCCCCCGATATTCCCATTATCACAATAGGGTTCACAAGCACACTCCTTCTAGAGATTCCTCTACATCTAATTAGTGGAGACTCTTCATATCTATATCACTAGAATCCTATCTCAGGGCCAATATTAACACAAAAAAATATAATTTATATAAATTAGCACATTACTTACCACTATATATTATATATCAGTGTAAATTCTACTTCTAACTCATCTAAGTAATTTCATAACAACACTTATGTAACGATAGATTAAAAAAGGACTTATTTTGTATCACACGATTTACTACACTTATATCTCACTATTATCACATATCCCCTTAAGGGTTTATCACATAGTATCACTAATGTTAATTTATCACATATTGACATTACACTCACTTTCACTCATACTCTCATCCCATTTCTATGTACATTGGAATAGTGCTATGTCTATGTATATCGTAATAGTGCTATTTTTATATGACACTCTTCCCTCTACTTTATTGATCATTAATTTTGTGTCACTCAACAGCGATTCAAGGGCTCACGCAGTCATAGTATCCCTTGTGTTAAACAAGGGATCAAATCCTCTGAGCGAGATTTAGCTTCACTTATATTGTCAGATAAGATGACTGGGACGCATGCGCGTATTGTATCGAAGGATCTAAACCTCGCCCCCCCTCTGATCTCCTCCCCTCCTCGATTGGAGCATCTCGCACACACCCTCCAACTTATGGAGGTGAGTGAAATGGGTGGAGACCATTCGGCGGTGAAGCCATGTTTACTACCAGCCACTTTACATTCTCAGGGGTTTATCGGAACGTCCTGTGAGGCGATAGGTCTCCATTTATCCATTCTTATTAGGCAAGTTAGTCATCACTAAGAAAGATGCTAAACTAGGGTGGAGAGGAGTAATTCCCTACACTTTTATTCCCTATGTCACGAGTATAATATACAAATATGTCTAATCACTGCAGTATTACTATGCACCAAGTTAAATATTATAATATCATGTCATGCAGGGGTCTGTTTTTATTTTCTATATTATTATATACAAATGTGTACTAGCATACGGCTAGATTTAGAGTTTGGCGTTAGCCGTCAAAACCAGCGTTAGGGGCTCCTAACGCTGGTTTTGGCCGCCCGCTGGTATTTAGAGTCAGTCAGGAAAGGGTCTAACGCTCACTTTGCAGACGCGACTTTTCCATACCGCAGATCCCCCTACGCCAATTGCGTATCCTATCTTTTCAATGGGATCTTTCTAACGCCTGTATTTAGAGTCGTGGCTGAAGTGAGCGTTAGAAATCTAACGACAAAACGCCAGCCGCAGAAAAAAGTCAGTAGTTAAGAGCTTTCTGGGCTAACGCCGGTTTATAAAGCTCTTAACTACTGTGCTCTAAAGTACACTAACACCCATAAACTACCTATGCACCCCTAAACCAAGGTCCCCCCACATCACCGCCACTCTATTAAAATTTTTTAACCCCTAATCTGCTGACCGCACACCGCCGCCACCTACGTTATCCCTATGTACCCCTAATCTGCTGCCCCTAATACCGCCGACCCCTATATTATATTTATTAACCCCTAATCTGCCACCCCCGCTATCGCTGACACCTGCATATTTTTTTTTAACCCCTAATCTGCCGCTCCGTACACCGCAGCAACCTACATTATACCTATGTACCCCTAATCTGCTGCCCCTAACACAGCCGACCCCTATATTTATTAACCCCTAATCTGCCGCCCCCAACGTCGCCTCCACCTACCTACAACTATTAACCCCTAATCTGCCGACCGGACCCACACCGCTACTATAATAAATGTATTAACCCCTAAAGCTAAGTCTAACCCTAACACTAACACCCCCCTAACTTAAATATAATTTAAATCTAACTAAATAAATTAACTCTTATTAAATAAATTATTCCTATTTAAAGCTAAATACTTACCTGTAAAATAAACCCTAATATAGCTACAATATAAATTATAATTATATTGTAGCTATTTTAGGATTAATATTTATTTTACAGGCAACTTTGTAATTATTTTAACCAGGTACAATAGCTATTAAATAGTTAATAACTATTTAATAGTTACCTAGTTAAAATAATTACAAAATTACCTGTAAAATAAATCCTAACCTAAGTTACAATCAAACCTAACACTACACTATCAATAAATAAATTAAATAAAATACCTACAATTATCTACAATTAAACCTAACACTACACTATCAATAAATAAATTAAATAAAATACCTACAAATAAATACAATTAAATAAACTAACTAAAGTACAAAAAATAAAAAAAGCTAAGTTACAAAAAATAAAAAATTAATTACAAACATAATAAAAATATTACAACAATTTTAAGCTAATTACACCTACTCTAAGCCCCCTAATAAAATAACAAAGCCCCCCAAAATAAAAAAATGCCCAACCCTATTCTAAAATTAAAATAGAAAAGCTCTTTTACCTTACCAGCCCTTAAAAGGGCCCTTTGCGGGGCATGCCCCAAAGAATTCAGCTCTTTTGCCTGTAAAAAAAAACATACAATACCCCATCCATCATCCGGCTGAAGTCTTCTATCAAGCGATGGCTGAAGAGGTCCAGAAGAGGCTCCAAAGTCTTCCTCCTATCCGGGCAGAAGAGTAGATCCGGACCGGAAACCATCTTCTTCAAAGCGGTCACAAGCGGCTCCATGTTGAAGACCTCCGGCGCGGATCCATCCTCTTCTTGCGACGTCCTAAGTCCGAATGAAGGTTCCTTTAAATGACGTCATCCAAGATGGCGTCCCTCGAATTCCGATTGGCTGATAGGATTCTATCAGCCAATCGGAATTAAGGTAGGGAAAATCTGATTGGCTGATTGAATCAGCCAATCAGATTGAGCTCGCATTCTATTGGCTGTTCCGATCAGCCAATAGAATGCGAGCTCAATCTGATTGGCTGATTGGATCAGCCAATCGGATTGAACTTGAATCTGATTGGCTGATTCAATCAGCCAATCAGAATTTTCCTACCTTAATTCCGATTGGCTGATAGAATCCTATCAGCCAATCGGAATTCGAGGGACGCCATCTTGGATGACGTCATTTAAAGGAACCTTCATTCGGACTTAGGATGTCGCAAGAAGAGGATGGATCCGCGCCGGAGGTCTTCAACATGGAGCCGCTTGTGACCGCTTTGAAGAAGATGGTTGCCGGTCAGGATCTACTCTTCTGCCCGGAAAGGAGGAAGACTTTGGAGCCTCTTCTGGACCTCTTCAGCCGTCGCTTGATAGAAGACTTCAGCCGGATGATGGATCGCCAGCCCCCGCTTGGGCTTGGATGAAGACTTTGGAGCCTGGAGTGATCGGTGATACCTGACATGGTGAAGACAAGGTAGGAAGATCTTCAGGGGCTTAGTGTTAGGTTTATTTAAGGGGGGTTTGGGTTAGATTAGGGTATGTGGGTGGTGGGTTGTAATGTTGGGGGGGTATTGTATGTTTTTTTTTTACAGGCAAAAGAGCTGAATTCTTTGGGGCATGCCCCGCAAATGGCCCTTTTCAGGGCTGGTAAGGTAAAAGAGCTTTTCTATTTTAATTTTAGAATAGGGTAGGGCATTTTTTTATTTTGGGGGGCTTTGTTATTTTATTAGGGGGCTTAGAGTAGGTGTAATTAGTTTAAAATTGTTGTAGTATTTTTCTAATGTTTGTAAATATTTTATTATTTTTTGTAACTTAGTTCTTTTTTATTTTTTGTACTTTAGTTAGTTTATTTAATTGTATTTATTTGTAGGTATTGTATTTAATTAATTTATTGATAATGTAGTGTTAGGTTTAATTGTAGGTAATTGTAGGTATTTAATTTAATTTATTTATTGATAGTGTAGTGTTAGGTTTAATTGTAACTTAGGTTAGGATTTATTTTACAGGTAATTTTGTAATTATTTTAACTAGGTAGCTATTAAATAGTTATTAACTATTTAATAGCTATTGTACCTGGTTAAAATAATTACAAAGTTGCCTGTAAAATAAATATTAATCCTAAAATAGCTACAATATAATTATAATTTATATTGTAGCTATATTAGGGTTTATTTTACAGGTAAGTATTTAGCTTAGATTAGGATTTATTTTACAGGTAATTTTGTAATTATTTTAACTAGGTAGCTATTAAATAGTTATTAACTATTTAATAGCTATTGTACCTGGTTAAAATAATTACAAAGTTGCCTGTAAAATAAATATTAATCCTAAAATAGCTACAATATAATTATAATTTATATTGTAGCTATATTAGGGTTTATTTTTAAGTATTTAGCTTTAAATAGGAATAAGTTATTTAATAAGAGTTAATTTATAGTTAGATTTAAATTATATTTAACTTAGGGGGTGTTAGTGTTAGACTTAGCTTTAGGGGTTAATACATTTATTATAGTAGCGGTGTGGTCCGGTCGGCAGATTAGGGGTTAATAATTGTAGGTAGGTGGAGGCGACGTTGGGGGCGGCAGATTAGGGGTTAATAAATATAAGATAGGGGTCGGCGGTGTTAGGGGCAGCAGATTAGGGGTACATAGGTATAATGTAGGTTGCGGCGGTGTACGGAGCGGCAGATTAGGGTTAAAAATAATATGCAGGTGTCAGCGATAGCGGGGGCGGCAGATTAGGGGTTAATAAATATAATATAGGGGTCGGCGGTGTTAGGGGCAGCAGATTAGGGGTACATAGGCATAATGTAGGTTGCGGCGGTGTACGGAGCGGCAGATTAGGGGTTAAAAATAATATGCAGGTGTTAGCGATAGCGGGGCGGCAGATTAGGGGTTAATAAGTGTAAGGCTAGGGGTGTTTAGACTCTGGGTACATGTTAGAGTGTTAGGAGCAGTCGTAGGAAGTGTTTCCCCATAGGAAACTATGGGGCTGCGTTAGGAGCTGAACGCTGCTTTTTTGCAGGTGTTAGGTTTTTTTTCAGCTCAAACAGCCCCATTGTTTCCTATGGGGGAATCGTGCATGAGCACGTTTTTGAAGCTGGCCGCGTCCGTAAGCACCGCTGGTATCTAGAGTTGCAGTGGCGATAAGGTGAGGTAATTGTGTTATTCTCTGGTTACTATGACAACTAATGACCACAGGTGTTTTTTATCAGTTGTATAACCTATCAGAGAATATCTTGTTCCCTTTATATAGCAAGTGTATTTTAGTTATATTTTATCATAGCCTGAGGAAACAGCCCTGTAAGAGGCTGAGAAATGTGTCACTTTTAAATAAAAGTTTTGAATTTTATCTATACACTTGCTGCTGTGGTGGTGTTTATTCCTACACCACTTTGAGAATTTTTTTGATTATCCTTCACTGTTTGCTGTGGAGTTCAGTCAGCTGGGAGGCTGCAAAATCCCAGTCTGCTCTTACTGCACCTGGAGGTGCTTTCTATCCTGTAAGTGCAATCATTTGGTTTTTACTACTCTACCCCTGCCCATACGGTATTGGGCTATGGTTTTTCTTCTCTTCTTCCTTATACAGATAAAGGGCATTGCCTCCTCTGATTATATGAGCTGATACGTTTTGTCAGTGGGGATCATTGAGCTGGACCACTGCTTAAAAGTTCCATTCTGCTTCGTTAGCACCTGTGGATGCGCAACGCTTGTGAGTATTATTTCAGCTTATTATACCAACATCCTCTGTGTCAGTGGTACTAGGCCATTATGGCGCCTCTGTTTGTTTTTCTGCAGATTACCAAATATCAGGATTTGACCGTCCTTTGGCAGAGAGCTGCCACTCATCATGGATTATATGGACTTTGTATATTGAACTTGAATTTGTGTGTTTTGTGTTTTTTAAATATTTAGTGGGAAGCGCCCCTATGGGAGTTGGTGTGTATCTGGCACACAATCTCTCATATATAATATCTACAAATGATGTGATTTAAATTTCACTCTTTCCTCTGCATTAGACACACTTGCCCCCCTCCCCCCCCCCACCAACTGTGCAAAACATCATGCTGTCAGTTACAGCCCTGGCATGCTCAGCAAACACGCTATTTGCAAAAAACTGCTGAGCGTGTCTGGAGGAAAACTCACTCTGAACCTTATTTCATACACTATAAGTTTATTCTTCGTTCATACAATTCTGCCCTTCACTTAGCCAAGTAAACCTACTTCTCATTTCTCATATCTACTCTTTCCTCAAACCCTAAACGACACTTCTCCACCTTTTACTCTCTCCTCTACCCACCTGCTCCACCCCCCCTATCTGTCTTTAGTGCTCAAGACCTGGCAGACTACTTTTTAAACAAAACACGTACTATCCGAAGCAACATCCCAACACCAACCTGCAATATTTCAACAACAGGCCCAGTTACTCCCTCTGCCACCCTCTGGATCTTCCATCCAGCCACTGAGAATGAAGTTTCTTCCTTACTATCTTCCTCACGCCTCACTACCTGCCCGCTCGACCCTATCCCTTCCCATCTAATACCCTCCCTGTCTTCCACCCTCACTCCTGCTCTTACTCACATCTTCAACCTATCTCTCTCTACCGCTCATTCCCATCTTCTTTCAAACACGCAAAAGTCACTCCCATACTCAAAAAACCCTCCCTCAACTCTAATTCTCCTGAAAGCTACCGCCCCATATCACTGCTTCCACTAACATCAAAACTCCTTGAAAAACTAGTTTACAATAACCTAACCCACTTCCTGTCCACCAACTCTTTGCTTGACCCCCTGTAATCTGGATTCTGCCCCAAACACTCATCTGAGACTGCCCTTACCAAGGTTACGAATGATCTTCTTTCTGCTAAAAATATTGGCCACTACTCTTTATTCATCTTACTTGAACTCTCAACTGCCTTTGACACAGTTGACCACCCCCTCCTTCTACAGACCCTTAGCTCTTTTGGCCTCTGTGACACTGCTCTTTCCTGGATTCACTCCTATCTTTCTCACAGGTCTTTTTCTGTGTCATTTGCCGGCGACTTCTCCTCTCCAATGCCTCTGTCTGTTGGAGTACCTCAAGGATCTGTTCTGTGTCCTCTACTCTTCTCCATTTATACTTCTTCACTGGGTAAACTTATCAACAGTTATGGCTTCACCTCTATACTGATGACACCCAGATCTACCTCTCCACCCCTGCTCTCTCTCCCTCTGTCCTTTCTCATGTCAGTGACTGCTTATCTGGTATTTCTTCCTGGATGGCCTCTCACCACCTAAAGATTAACATGTCCAAGACTGAGCTATTTCTTATCCTCCCCCGCCCTCAAGCTCTAAGCCAACTTCTGACTTCTCTATCCCTGTTGATGGCATCACCATTTCCCCATCACCCCAGTCCGCTGCCTTGGAGTTACACTTGACTCAAATCTATCCTTCGTCCCCCATATCCAATCGCTTTCTACATCCTGCCGCAACCATCTACGCAATATTTCCAAGATTCGCCCTTTTCTGAGCGCTAACACCACAAAGCAAATAATACACTCCCTTGTTATTTCCTAACTTGACTACTGCAATAACCTATTTGCTAGCCTTCCTATTTCCCGCCTCTCCCCTCTTCAATCCATCCTAAATGCCTCTGCCAGGCTGATCCACCTTTCCCGTCGATCTGCATCTGCTGCACCTCTCTGTGAGTCCCTTCATTGGCTCCCCATTCACAGCAGAATTAAATTCAAAATTCTCACCCTTACATACAAAGCTCTCACCAACGCAGCTCCCCTCTACCTCTCCTCTCTAATAATCAAGAATAATTCAGCCCGCCCACAAAGATCCAGCAATGACCTGCTCCTTGCATCTGCGACTATCACCTCTTCTCATGCTAGACTGCAGGACTTCTGTCGTGCAGCACCTACCCTCTGGAACACTCTCCCTCATGCTGTCAGGCTTTGCCCTAATCTTTCTTCCTTTAAATGCTCCCTGAAGACTTTTCTGTTCAGGGACACCTACCACCCAACTCAATAATAAATTAATTTCACTTACCTAACATTTCCCTCATCTAACTCTGCATTAACATCTTTCTCAATCTTGCAGTCCACACCTCCTGTTTCTCAACCTCCTACCCTTCTAGATTGTAAGTTCCCACGGGAATAGGGCCCTCAATCCCTCCTGTATGTGTTTGTAAATTTTGTCCTGTTTCTTACAAGTTTTATATCATTGTTTTATTGAAATGAATTGTATCCATGGACAGCGCTGCAGAATATGTTGGCGCTTCATAAATAAGGTATAATAATAATAATTTCTCACTTGCACTATTGTGATTGTCACTAACAGTACAGGCATTATTAAAATTATCCATTTTGGCATGGACTGTACAAAAAATGACATATACAAGTTTCTATCCAAAACACTTATAATGTTTAAAAAAAAATAAAAAAAAATATGATTTTCACATCTTTTAAACTGTAAATCTCGACCCTGTTTCCTTGTGGCTTAGAGATACTTAAACAAGATTGTGCTATTGTCAACGGCTTTTTATAGGGGACGAGCCTCCATGCATGCTAAATCCAAACTCTTTCATGACAGTAAATATATTATTGAACTCGTGATCACGAATCCTCATTCCAGATTATATGTTCAATAATGTAAGTTTTGTAAGATTTTAATATAAACATTATGTATTAAAAAAAACCTTTGCAATATTCTTTAATTATTTTTTTTGCCCCCCTTTCCTGTAATGTATTTCCTGAAAATTGTGAGATTTCCAGTTCCTGTTAAAAGTGAAAATGGAGACTCTAGAGTTAACATTGCTGTATCCCATCCTGTAATTGGCTGCACACTCTTTTATAGCTATCCCTAATTGGTTTCAGCAGTGAAGTAAACATAACTCACAACATGGATGAGCCCATTATTGTATGGACACTAAAACTATACACTTTTCAACATTTAAACAACTAATATAATTTAAAATATACATCTGTACATTACTGTCAGGCTAATCTCTGCTTAAAATAGGTCTATCTAACATTTATTTAGTGTTTAATGTCCCTTAATGCAGGTTTTGGAACTAAATTTCCCATGATGCTCAGCCAGCATATATCAGTATATATATGTATGTATATATATATATATATATATATATATATATATATATATATATATATGTGTGTGTGTTTACACATATTAGTGTATTTCATTTATAAGCTGTCACTTTTGTTGTAATAATGAAACCATGATCTATAATTAACCATGATTGCTAAATCAATGAGTATTATTTTATTATCATTTGTATAGCACTGCTAACATCCGTAGCGCTGGGTACATAGACAGGGATATGCAATGAAAGATTTGTGATAAGATATGTATACATAACAGATGAAACAAAACTAGTACAAGAGAAGAACCCTGCTCCGAAGAGCTTACAATCTACAGGTTGAGGGTTCAGAGACATAAGGTTTGGGGGTAGCTTGTCACGTGGATTGTAGCTGTAGCATTGAGTCAGGCAGCATAAGATTTGTTTTGGGTAGGATGTAAAGCAGAGGAGAGTAGTTAAGCCTCTCTGGATAGGTGGGTTTCCAAAGAGCATCTGTAGCTATACAAGGTTTTAATATATATATATACGTTGATTGGAGTAGCCGTGTTAGTCCAGAGATTTAGATATCAAAATAACAAGAGTATTGCATTGAGCAATGATACTTTTTTATTGGACTAACTATACATTTATAAGATGACAAGCTTTCGGCAGAATGTCTTCCTTTATCAAGGTATTGCTTTAGACTTGATAAAGGAAGGAACTCTTCCAAAAGCTTGTCAACTTATAAATATATAGTTAGTCCAATAAAAAAGTATCATTGCTCAAAGCAATACTCTTGTTATTTTGATATATATAATATATATATATTATTACATTATCTGTGTATAACTCCAAAACACACACACTTATGAACCCCACACATGCTGCAAACTACAGATGCGGTAACAAGTGAGTACAAATGAGGCAGGTTATACACATGCTGTTATTATACTAACAGGGTAGCTACATAATAGCAGCGCTGTTATTAATAACAATAATAGGAGTAGCTGCAGCTGGTACTTACTAGTTACATTTTAATGGGAGCTGCTAAATGTATTTTTCACATTGAATCTAAATCCTACAGTTATGAATATATAACTACCATGACATTAGCTCTACATTATTTTTAATTGCAGCTTTTGTAACTAAATACAACGTAAAAAGAGCCAAAACAACATACTGACCAACAGTAACATTTATTAAAGGGACACTGAACCCAAATTTTTTCTTTTGTGATTCAGATAGAACATGCAATTTTAAACAACTTTCTAATTTACTCCTATTATCATTTTTTCTTTGCTTTCTTGATTTGAAAAAGAAGGCATCTAAGCTATTATTTTGGTTCAGAACCATGTTTATTGGTAGGTGAATTTACCCCACCAATCAGCAAGAACAACACCACAGTGTGTTCCCCAAAAATGGGCCGGCATCTAAACTTACATTCTTGCATTTCAAATAAAGATACCAAGAGAATGAAAAGAATTAGGTAATAGGAGTAAATTAGAAAATTGCTTAAAATTGCATGCTCTATCTGAATCACAATAGAAAAAAAATAGGGTTCAGTGTCCCTTTAACCCCTTAACGACCGAGGACGTGCAGGGTACGTCCTCAAAAAAAAGGCAGTTAATGCCTGAGAACGTACCCTGCACGTCCTCGGTGTGGAAAGCAGCTGGAAGCGATCCTGTTTGCTTCCAGCTGCTTTCCGGTTATTGCAGTGATGCCTCGATATGGAGGCATCCTGCAATAACCTTTTGAAGCCATCCGATGCAGAGAGAGCCACTCTGTGGCCCTCTCTGCACCGGAGATCGGTGGCTTCCTTCGTTGGTGGGTGGGAGCAGTACCGGGAGGCGGGTGGCGGCCATCGATGGCCCTGGAGATGTGGAGGGGGGGCGGATCGTGGGCGGGGCGGGGATTCCCGGGGGCGCGCACGGACGCGCGCGCGTGCACGGGAGGGCGGGGGCGGGCGCGTGCACGGGGAGGGAGCGGGTGGGAACCGCTACACTACAGAAAAAGGCAATCAGTTAAAAAAATGTAAAATAAAAATACGATCAATGAGGTGGTGGGGTTTGTGGTGGGGGGGGTGGGGGGTGTTTGGGGAAGCTACACTACAGAAGAAAAGAAAAAAAAAGCCCTTTTTTGTGCAAGCTGGGTACTGGCAGACAGCTGCCAGTACCCAAGATGGCCCCCAATAAGGCAGATAGGGAAGGGTTACAGAGCTGTTTTGGGGGGGGGATCAGGGAGGTTGGAGGCTAAGTGGGGTCCTACACAGCAGAAGAATTATTTTTTTTTTTTTTAAAAAACCTAAACCCCCCAAAAAGCTTTTATTTTAGTACTGGCAGACTTTCTGCCAGTACTTAAGATGGCGGGGACAATTGTGGGGTGGGGAGGGAAGGGAGCTGTTTGGGAGGGATCAGGGGGTCTGATGTGTCAGTGGGAGGCTGATCTCTACACTAAAGCTAAAATTAACCCTGCAAGCTCCCTACAAACTTCCTAATTAACCCCTTCACTGCTAGCCATAATACACGTGTGATGCGCAGCAGCATTTTGCGGCCTTCTAATTACCAGAAAGCAACGCCAAAGTCATATATATCTGCTATTTCTGAACAAAGGGGATCCCAGAGAAACATTTACAACCATTTGTGCCATAATTGCACAAGCTGTTTGTAAATGATTTCAGTGAGAAACCTAAAATTGTGAAAAATTTAACGTTTTTTTTTTATTTGATCGCATTTGGCGGTGAAATGGTGGCATGAAATATACCAAAATGGGCCTAGATCAATACTTTGGGTTGTCTACTACACTACACTAAAGCTAAAATTAACCATACAAGCTCCCTACAAGCTCCCTAATTAACCCCTGCACTGCTGGGCATAATACACGTGTGGTGCGCAGCGGCATTTAGCGGCCTTCTAATTACCAAAAAGCAATGCCAAAGCCATATATGTCTGCTATTTCTGAACAAAGGGGATCCCAGAGAAGCATTTACAACCATTTGTGCCATAATTGCACAAGCTGTTTGTAAATAATTTCAGTGAGAAACCGAAAGTTTGTGAACAAATTTGTGAAAAAGTGAACGATTTTTTGTATTTGATCGCATTTGGCGGTGAAATGGTGGCATGAAATATACCAAAATTGGCCTAGATCAATACTTTGGGATGTCTTCTAAAAAAAAAATATACATGTCCATTGATATTCAGGGATTCCTGAAAGATATTAGTGTTCCAATGTAACTAGCGCTAATTTTGAAAAAAAGTAGTTTGGAAATAGCAAAATGCTACTTGTATTTATGGCCCTATAGCTTGCAAAAAAAGCAAAGAACATGTAAATATTAGGTATTTCTAAACTCAGGACAAAATTTAGAAACTATTTAGCATGTTTTCTTTTTGGTGGTTGTAGATGTGTAACAGATTTTGGGGGTCAAAGTTAAAAAAAGTGTGTTTTTTTCCATTTTTTTCCTCATATTTTATAAAAATTTTTATAGTAAATTATAAGATATGATGAAAATAATGGTATTTTTAGAAAGTTAATTTAATGGCGAGAAAAACGGTATATAATATGTGTGGGTACAGTAAATAAGTAAGAGGGAAATTACAGCTAAACACAAACACCGCAAAAATGTAAAAAATAGCCTTGGTCCCAAACGGACAGAAAATGGAAAAGTGCTGTGGTCATTAAGGGGTTAAACGGATTTTGCAGCTATGAATACAATTTTTGTGTTGCAGCTTAAAATAGGGTGTTTGACAAGTGTTATAGGTTCGAGAAAAAAATAAAAAAAATTTTTTTTTAATTGTAGGATGTGCCACTATTCACCTAAAGATCTGTGGAGGTTGTCCAGTTGTCCTTATTTGATGGTGAACAGTCTTTTCTTAGAAATACTGTGCACAAAAATTGTATTTCCTGTTATTTCCAAAAACAATTTAAACATCTTTTTGTAACAGAAATAGTGTGCTTATATTTGCAAGGCAATATTTTGTGATTAATTTCCCTAAAAAAATGTCAATAAATATTAAAGGGATTTGAAACCCAAAATATTTATTTTGTGATTCAGACAGCGCATACAATTTTAGAACAGTTTCCAAATTATTTCTATTATGAAATTTGCTTCATTCCCATGATATTCTTTGTTGAAGAGATACCTAGGTAGGCATCTGTAGTACAACATGGCAGGAAATAATGCTGCTATCTAGTGCTCTTGTAAATGGATAACATTCTTGTAAAACTGCTGCTATCTAGTGCTCCAGACACGTGCACACTCCTGAGCCTACATCAAGCTTTTCAACAAAAGATACCAAGTGAACAAAGACAATTTGATAATAGAAGTAAATGATGAAGTTGTTTAAAATCATATGCTCTATCTGAATCTTGAAATAAATTGGGGGTTCGTGTCCCTTAAAATGTGCCATGTGCAGAACCAGGTGGAGCTGAGGAAGCCATAGGCAGAGTGGCGGTGGGAAAAGCAAGGGGGATCACCATTGGAGGGGCACATGGGGTGGGCAAGCCATTATGCTGGGGGGGACTAGTGACCCCTCTGCCCCCTCCCCCTCAGTGACACCACTGGTCTTGTGCAATCTTAAAGGGACATTATTTTAAACACTTTGAGATGGTAACATAAAATGATAAATCGTATATATATAATATATATAATATATAAAACTCTGCAATATAATTTCATTATTAGAACATTCTAGCTGCACACTGTAGTGACTTATTTATAACTGACCCTAATTGGCCACAGCAGAGAAGGTAACCTAAGTTACAACATGGCAGCTCCCATTGTTTTATAGACACTAAAATCTATTTTGTCAATATTTAAACAGCTAATGAAACATTATAAAATACATCTACTTGTTATTCTCAGACTAATCTTTTCTTTGAATGCATCATTCTATCTAGCATTTATTTAGTGTTTATTGTCCCTTTAAATTTCCCTGTGATTCTGCATTGTGAGGGTCATTTGCAACTTGTCCACCTGCAGTTTAATACATTTCCCTTTAAATATAATATAGGTGCTAGTTGAACAGGTTAATGATCATTAACCATTTGATATATGTATAAAGCACCATCATATTCTGCAGCATTATTGCTTTCTTAAAAAACTAATCTCAAACCCTCAACAAAATACACCCACATTTATACCCCGTAACCTCACCAGGAAGCCACCTACTTAACCCTTACAGTGACTTCCCAGGCCTATTAAACCTTACAGTAAGATGCCCAGGCTTTTTAATGGGACAGTCCTGTTTTTTTAACACACTGTCCCTAGAACATTCTAAATGGACGCCTTATATATGTTGATATCATCAATGAAGTGTCCCTTTACTTCCCTCCGATCTGGTCACCCCACCTTAAAGCTTCAGCAATATAAACGCCATATTCCCCTGATCCTCTTAAAGTTAATGCTTACTGAAAACTCTTCCCCACTGTTATTAACCCTTGATGTGTCAGAACCCCCTAAAACCCCTATTGATCTTATCCCTCACAGTGACCTCCCCCTCCACTATAAACCCTAATGACACTGGCCACTCCCACTAATATTATCTAACTCCACATACTGCCTACCACATTTAACCCTTACAAAAAACCTTTACTGCCAGTGGCATATTTGGGGGTGCTATGCGCCTCCAAACATGTGTAGCACCCCCCGTTCTGCTGCAAAGTGATCAATATATTATGTGTGCTGTCTTTACCATCTTTGTTAGACCCCACAATTAGCCCCCCAAATATTAAGTTCTAGAACCGCCACTGCTTACTGCGCTGTTCCCCGTTAATTAAAGTCAGTCTATGGAGCTCACACCTCTCAAACCTTACTGGAACTTCCCACGGCCACATTAACCCCTAACATTTCAGATCTCTGACAGTATAACCCCCTGTTTCTTGCCTACTATTAACTTAGGTCTCAACAGCACCCATGGCTGACCTACAAAAACACAACATCCATCTACCACCTAAGGCACCCACCTACATGCCCACCAACTTATAAACCCTCCCCTAAAAACACCTATCCATAAATAAAACAGAAAAAAATGACTTTTCTCTTATTTTCCGCTCTTTACACTGATTTCAGCAATGTCTATTTTTAGCCTTCTCCAGCTGGAGCAACAAAACTCCCACCTAGTCCTCTTTCATTGCTCAGCATATTCCATTAGGAAATAAATATAAAAGAAATTAAAACCAATGTCATTTAGAAGAGTCAGCCAGAAAATAAAAAGGAAGAAAATTGAATCTTATTTAAAGAGGCCAACAGAACTTGGACAAGATCAGTTCTGAACAGGATATTCTTTTTTTTACAGAGGGAGTTGGGTAAAATGGGGGACTGGGCAGGCAAGCGGCAGATGAAATTCAATATGGATGAATGCAAAGTTATGCTCTTTATGGGGTTAAATTTGTGATGGCAAATCCTAGTGTTTTAGGATTAAGCAGTCCAACAAATAAAGTTACCTCTATTTGCCTGCAACGTATACCGTGCTGAGCGCCTCAGGCCACCCACTGCAGAACGCTAATTTTGTCAATGAGGTGATGTTAGCCAACGGCATACTAGCCATCCGGCTTAATGCCAACTGGGCTGCACAGCTATTGGCTAAGAGGTGGAACCGTAGCCTTTATTAAAAAAAACAGTGTTATGCAGTGGGAGACCTGAGGCGCTAAACACAGCATACGCTGCAGGCAAATAAAATAACTTTCAGCTTAAAGTATTTTATACATGATGGTGGAGAGTTCCCTTTATTTGTAGCACTGGTAAATCCTAGCGTCACCTTAAGTTGGGGATAGCATTAAATGAGAAGTACATACCAGACTTAACATTATGATACAATGTCAGTCAGCAGTGGCAAAGGCCACTAAGTCACATCATGAAATATAATTGTATCTCTTTATAAATCAATGATAAGACCCCACCTTGAATATACACTGTGATTTTGGGCACCATTTTTAAAACGGACATTATAGAAATTGAAAAAGCGCAGAGAAGGCTGACAAAATTGATAAGTAGAATGGAAGATTTGCATTATGGGTTGAAATTTACACTGGAAAAGAGGCGCCACCGAGGAGCTATGGTTACATTTTACAAATACAGGTATATACAGGGCCCATATAAGCAATTCTCCGCAGAACTGTACAAAGGGCAAGAGGTTCTACAGCAGTGTAAGCGGTTCTTACTGATATGGAATTCTCTGCCTAACGAGGTTGTTCTACCAAATTTAGTAGATACTTTTAAAAAGGTCCAAACATTTTTTTTTAGGCAAAGCAGTTTATAGAGGGACATCGCAGTTAGTACTAGCAGAACAGTAGCTTGTGAAGTCAAGGAGACACTGGATTGAATCTTCGATTTATGATTTATTTTTTTCCATTTGGGACATAAATTGAAATTGCTTCAGATTTGGAATGTTTTGGCTTCTTTTGGATCAACAGTAGTACCAGGAACGTGTGAAAGATTCAGCTTGAAGGACTTGACCCTTTTTTTTTAAACCTATATATCTATGTCAGCCTAAACAGGCAATAGAAATCTGAAAAAATATGGGGGTTGAATAGTCAATAAAGTTGAATTCACTTGAAATGTTTAAAAACAAAACCTTGACTTGTATGATGAGGCTACATTTAGCTGCCAATCAGCAAGCGCTACCCAGGTGCTGAACCAAAATTGGACTGGCCCCTAAGCTTTACATTCCTGCTTTTCAAATAAAGATACTAAGAAAGCAAAGAAAAATTGATAAATAGGAGTAAATTAGAAAGTTGCTTAAAATTGCATGCTCTATCTGAATCATGAAATTAAAAAATTGGGTTTCATATCCCTTTAAGCATGGTGCCATCCATTACGTTAAAGAAACTCAGTGGAATTAAGAAAGTCAACAATTTTCAGAGTTAAAGTACACATATGTTTTTTTATTTTACAGTCTCATACTGTTTAATATCACATTTAACACTGCGGTATGTACTGTCACTGGATGAAAACGAAAGGGACATTTTAGTAAAAAAAATAAAACAGAATTCCTTGTAGAGCAAGGAATTGCCAAAAAAACGCTTTAGTTCATCTATTTCCCTCCATGACAAGAATGCCTGTAAGGAGATAGGACAGATGTGAGATGGCAGAAAGAGGAAAAGGCAGAGAAAGAGGCATAAGAAAGAAGCCAGAGAAACCACAAAGAGATAAATTACAGACATGAACCAGAGGGGCTTTCTAATGATGTGTTTCATGGGTTTTCAAAAATTCAATACAATGCAGACATTTTTCAAGTTCACATTCAATATAGTGGCAATTTCAAATCCTTTCTAAACTTCGAAAATCCTAAACTTGTTTGTCCTTATTCTATCTATCTATCTTCTATCTATCTATCTATCTATCTATCTATCTATCTATCTATCTATCTATCTATCTATCAAATGAATACAGTTACAAGGTTTACGGGCACCTCATAACCAATATAGACATTCTCTTATTGGACTCTCATCACATTGGCTTCCAACACAACTATTACTGATTTCTGCAGGTTCCTTGGCGATGTATCAATGAAATCTATTTGATTGGCTATTTAAAAACTACTTCACGATAGTTCTTATCAGCTGATTCCACAGTCAATTAAGGAACTGCAAACTAAATTGAAGTGATCTTATAAGCTCAAATCCATATTTCAAGTGGCGCTAGTAATTTACGGCTCTTTTTCCAAGTTGAAAGTAAATGCAATCACTGGAACGCAATCACATTTTATGCTCAAACTTTTTATGCAACCTGAAAAGTTGTGTTAAGAGTTTGGGGAGAGGAAACCGTTTCACTCTATTAAACCCTAAGCCGCCACAACCCCCATCGCAAACTACCCCTCTACACTATTAACCCCTAAACCGCCACAACTCCCATCACAATCTACCCCACTACTCTATTAACCCCTAAACCACCACAACCCCCATCACAAACTACCCTTCTACACTGTTAACCTCTAAAACGCCCCACCCCACCACAAACTATCCCATGTACACTATTAACCTTAAACTGCCCCACCCCCACATCGCAAACTACCCCTCTACACTATTAACCCCTAAACCGCCACAACCCCCACTAACATCTAAACACTCTAACTAGCTAAGCCCCCCTAACATAAAACTTCCTGTTACCCCCCCCCCCCAAAAAAAAAAAAGCCTTACCTGGATAAAACAAACTAACAGTACCTTAAAAACAACAATCTAACAGTACCTTAAAAAAAATCTACAGAAAATAAAAAATGTACCTTTACAGAAGAAAACAAATGATTAAAAATAAAAAAACAACTATGCCTATGCTAAAACTAAAGCCCCGCTTAAAAAAAACCCACCCCCAAAATAAAAAATATATAGCAATAGCCCTTAAAAGGGCTTTTTGTAGGGCATTGCCTTAAAGTGACAGCTCTTTAAAAAAAAAAGACAAACACCATTCTACAAGTAACCTCCCCCCCAAAAAAAGGCCATCTAAAAAAACCTACTCTTCCATTTTCATCCTAGCGGTGGTCTTCTATCTTCATCCATCTTGTTATTTTCAGTCGCAGACGTCCTCTTCACCCCACACTGAATTATGGCTGATTTTCAAATTCAAATTTAAATCACCCAATAGAAAACGCTTTCATTCTATTGGCTGACTTAAAATTGAAAATGGAGCACAGGACCCCAGATTCTATTTCGGTGAGTGACATCTTTGGGGTTTAGTGATAGGATTCTTTTTAAAAAATAAAAAAAAAATTTTGGGCAGCAAAAGTTTTTTTTAAGATAGCCTTTTTTTTGGGGGGGGGGGGGAGTTTCTTTTGTTTGAAAAAGAGCTAAATAACAGCGCAGTGACCTACAAAAAGTCCTTTTAAGGGCTATTGCTATAGTTTAGTGTAGTTTTTTTTTATGTTTTAGAATTGGCATAACAGTTTTTTTCATTTTTGGTAATTTGTTTTTTTTCTGTAATGGTAGGTTTTCTTATTTTCTCTATTGGTAGATTCTATTTTTTTAAACTTCTGTTAGGTTTTTTGAGATGAGGGTTGTGGCTGTTTAGGGGATAATAGTGTAGTGAGGTAGTTTGTGATATGGGGGTGTGGAGGTTTAGGGGTTAATAGTGTAGTGGGTTAGTTTGTGATATTAGGGTGTGACGGTTAAGGGGTTAATAGTGTAGAGGCATATGGCAATTCGGGTTAGCACGCAAGTATGGGTGTATAGTTCCCCCCCCCCACTTTTCTCTCTCCATTGAAGGCTATGGGGGAGTATGTTAATGTGGTTGCGATATTCTAACTTCAGCTCTTTGCACACGTCGAGTTAGCTTGCAAGAGAAAAACATTTACTTTCAACTTGTAATGCATGCGCTACTTGACGCACACAAACGGCAGAAGTCCAGCAGAGTTAGCGTGCGAGTAGGAGCGGTAATTAGGGATCGACTCATAATCTAGTCCATAATAATTATAAGTTAGAATACAAGTGGGGCAAAAAATATTAGGGATATTGTGTGTTAACATCAATTCAGTCCAATAAATAGCTCTTCTATGATCCTTGATAAAGCTTATTGCGAAACGTACGTTGGATTTATTGTTCTCTGGCGCCTTCCATAATACCTGCACACCAATAAGAAGAGCAACAGCGACTGGACTTTCTGGGGGAGGTTGTGTGGTTCAGCTTCTACACTCCTTACCTCGGTTTCTAGTAACCTGTTAAGCTCATATTGAGCAATTACTACACTGTATTGCCTATAACTTATTACATGAGGTGATGTAAGCAGGTCTGGTGCCGCTATTTTATATATTTTATATATTGTATTTTAATAAATTCATTAATCTGAACAACCGGTACAAGAATCTGTTTACCCAACAGTATAAAAGTGGGTGTGCGCTTCTATCTGAGCTTGGTTATAGCTCTACCGCATGTGAGTAACCATTTGCACAGACACAAGTTTTGTATTGCAACAAAGTTACAGAATTACGCTATGTGGCATATTTCTTCTTCTTTTTTATGAGGATCAAAAGAGACCACACAGAAGACTGAAGAGTGCCAGGAAAATTATACATATCCTTATACGAACTTTACCTATATTTATTTTCACGGTTTTACATATATTAATGGCACCATATATATAACACATTTCCTTGGGTTTTTCTTATCATATCACATTTATTTCAAATAGCTCTTCTATGTTTGAGTATGTATTACAAGGTAATTTTTTTTATCACTCCAGTGATAGTCGCGGGCGCACTCACATCTGCAAGTCGGATAGTGGGGGTACGTTAATAGACTTCTATGGGGCGCATAGTAAAATTCATGTTAGATATCGCTCGCTGAAGGTACATAAGTAGTGTAGTTCTTCATGTAAAAGAAAATAAAAAGTATGAAAAATGGATTTCAACTTGTTTTCTTTTTACCCACTTTTACATTATAAAACAGTTTGTACATTCTGAACAAATCTATAAGGTAAATGAGAAGCATTTAACCCAGGTCACAGCCTTTGTACGTCTCAGGTCATAATTAGGAGAGAAGAAATGAATGAGCGAGCGTGTGCTAACTCTTGCAGCATGTCTGCAATCACACAGGTTAATTAAACATTCCCTGCGTGTTAAAAACCGTGCCATATAATTACCAAACACAATGTGCTTGCAGGGGAACATTAGTCTAATTAGCCAGGAATGCTTCAATGGGAAATTAGACAATCAAGCCACAGACAAGATGGAAAATAACTCTCCCTCACGTTGATCAAAGAGCAGAGAACAAACTGCACAACAGATTCTTTTTTAAGCCAAAAAAAAAAAAGGGTTTATTTTGTGTGTATAACATTTAATACATTTATATTTAAAGAGACATGTTACCCATATGGTGCATTCATTTCTTCATTCTCATGGTATCCTTTATTGAAGGAGCCGCAATTCACTACTGGGAGCTAGCTGTGCCCATCGGTAAGCCAATAACAGGAGGCATATATGTGCAGCCACCAATCAGCAGCTAGCTCCCAACTCCTGAGCCTACCTAGGTATGCTTTTCAACAAAGGACACCAAGAGAGCGAAGCAAATGAGATAATAAAATGAAATTGGAAAGTTGTTTAAAATAAAATGTTCTAGCTGAATGGTGGAGAAAAAAATGTTGTGTTTCATATCCCTTTAAGTATCCAATCAGGTTACTAGTACTAACAAGGGAGAGAGCATTACAATATCACCTCCATTCCCTTTAATCGACTCATTCGCATATCAGTTCACGCTTCGCTCATTTCATTGTATATTTATTTGGTTATGAATTTTTTTGGACGAATCACAGAATCGTCGTAAATTCAGATGACGCACTAATTAGGCTGATTGGCTCTTCTGTTTTTCACTGTACAGAAGAAAGCAGGAAGAGAAGCGGAAAGGTAACGGCGCACACTGCACTCAATTTGTTTTAAAGGGACATAAAATTGCAAATGTTTTCTCTCATGATTCAGATAGAACGAGGGGGTGAGGTTGCATGTGAGCGCAAAGGAGCGCTTGCATGCAATGTTAAATTCCGTCAGCGAATTGCTGCACACCAGAGGAGAGCTCGGGCGGACAGGGGCGAATATGTACACCCTGTCTGCCATGGATTGATAAATCAAGCTCTTAATGTTAAATAACATGTCACTTTAAATTTAGATTTAGTAGAATCATTAGAATGAATAACATTTCAATAGTGTTATTCCAATCCATCAAAAAAAGACTTTTTGAGCAACGTATCAAATGATTTTTGGACTTTTGTAAGTCAACAGCCTCTATACAACCTACATAGGACACTTTTGCACAGTTTTTTTTACAATATTAACGGAACATAATTGTTATATAATTGCTAGGTAGAATGACAAGTTTAAAGAATTGATCAACCTGAGATTAATATGTAGTTTTTTTTCTTTTTTAATTGAACTAATTGCTAAAATATTTAAAAAAAATACATTATTTTTTTTTTTTTTTACGGCAAATAATTACCCATTATTGTACAATCACAATGTGTTTAATATCCCTTTAAAGATGCTACAAATACTCAGTTCACATTAATAAATCATTTTTTTTTAATAAAAAGTTAAATTGTAGTTAAATTAAATATGCAGATAAGATTTTTCATTTCAGATTTTTTGTAATTAAAGGGACAGTCTAGTCAAAATGAAACTTTCATGATTTAGATAGAGCATGTCATTTTATACAACTTTCCAATGTACGTTTATCATCAATTTTGCTTTGTTCTCTGGGTATTCTTAGTTGAAAGCTAAACCTAGGAGGTTCATATGCTAATTCCTTAAAGGCCGCCTCTTTGTTGAATGCATTTTTACATTTTTTTCACAACTAGAGGGTGTTATTTCATGTGTGCCATTTAGATAACATTGTGCTCACGTCCATGAAGTTACCTAGGAGTCAGCACAGATTGGCTAAAATGCAAGTCTGTCAAATGAACAGAAATAAGGGGGCCGTCTGCAGAAGCTTAGATACAAGGTAATCACAGAGGTAAAAAGTATATTATTATAACTGTGTTAGTTATGCAAAACTAGGGAATGGGTAATAAAGGGATTATCTATCTTTTTAAACAATAACAATTCTGGTGTAGACTTTAAGTGCTTAAAAAATATTATCATAAAAAATTGTTAATTATGCAATTAGCCAAAACTATAAGAGATTGTTAATTCAAACATCCAAATTTATATTACTGGTTAATTTAAAAAATATGCATTCAAACATGTTAAACCATCACCGTTAATATGGGAAATCCTGAGTAAAAATCCCCTTAAAAAGGCTGTGAAATACTTGTTGTTTATAAAAATGTATGTGTTTAAAGTGACATTCTAAAGAAAAAATTGTACTGTATTTTTGTTTTTTTGCATTTCTGAACCTAGATAACTGTGTTTTACTACTGCAGATGAGTTAAACACACAAGTAAAGTCATGCTTGGGAGCCAAACAAATTTCAGCTCTTGAGTAGAGCAACAGATGGTCAGCCAATCGGAAACAAGTCTCATGTAGCCACCAATCATTTATATAATTTACTAATTTGAGCAGTTTTGCTGATTCAAGTGGGGTAAATAGGATTAGAATATCTTAGAAAAAAAAAGTCACAAATCACCTAAGCCTCGTCTGTGTCAAAACATTAATTTGTACAATTTTGCTGTTACTAGCAGGCAAAAATGTTTTGAACCCAAAAAGAATATGACATATACTAATTATATCATTATTAATAGGCATGTGCATTATTTCATGATTTAGCATTTCTTTCACAAACGAATGCGGCTGTAGGCAGTTGGTACGTGGCTATTTTCCCTTCTGGATTTATTAGCATTTAAAGGGACAGTCAAGTCAAAAATAAACTTTCATGATTCAGATAGGGCATGTCAATCTAAACAACTTTCCAATTTACTTTTATCACCAATTTTGCTTTGTTCTCTTGGTATTCTTAGTTGAAAGCTAAACCTAGGTAGGCTCATATGCTAATTTCTTAGATCTTGAAGGCCATTTTAACCGTTTTTCACCACTAGAGGGTGTTAGTTCATGTGTGTCATATAGATAACATTGAGCTCACGCATGTGGAGTTACATTGGAGCCAGCTCTGATTGGCTAAAATGCAAGCCTGTCCAAAGAACTTAAATAAGGGGGCAGTTTGCAGAGGCATAGATACAAGGTAATTACAGAGGTAAAAAGTGTATTAATATAACTGTGTTGATTATTCAAATCTGGGGAATGGGTAATAAAGGGATTATCTATCTTTTTAAACAACAAAAATTGACTGTCCCTTTAAGTGAAAATTGTGAAAATCCATATATTTGTGCGCTGTTCTTTAACACTTATAAATCCAGTGCCAAAAAATTATGAATGCATCTGCCTGCAGCAATATTTGTCACCCGTTTTCGAAACAACTGCCGAATCCTGAAAGAATGCATATGCCTGATAATTATTGCAAAGTTGTTTTTTTTATTATAATTATTATCTGTCATAAAAGTACATTGTTCCCACTTTCCTATATACAAATTTCTTTAAAACCCTCCTTTGTCATGATAAGGTAGCATTCGTCGTACAAACAATTATAGGGTCATAAAAAACACATATTATTGAGCTTTGCAATATAAATAGCATTAAAAGTCTATTTTAGCATATTTTTTATCTGTGAAATCGAACATTTTTAATACTCTCAGTGCTCACTGATAATAGATGTGTAAACACTGTGCATGCTCTTGATAAACAGGCGAACGTGCGGTCTCCACGCACCAATCAGCTGCACTGAAAACAAAAACATACCATGACTATCACATAAGAAAACTAAATAAGACTTTTAAAAAATATTTTATTCTGCAAAGTTTAAAATTATATGCTGGGACCAGTTATTAAAATTATACTTTTTATGTCCCTTTAAGCAAGTTAGATTCTACAGTCATCTCCCATACACAAATTTGTATAAAATTCAGAAGTTGTTTCCTATATTTTGTAGTTTCCAAGTCGGACTGGTGTAATACTCATTTACGCTTTCTTGAGTCTTCTTTGTTTTGGTAGATTTTCTCTGTAAATGGCCTTTCAGAAAGAAAAAAAATAAGATAATTATTTAAAATGATCACAACGAAAGTAAATTCAATTTATTTCAAATTTAAATTGTCATCCAAATTATTATTATTATTATCATTGGTTAAATGTAGAGCAACCAACAGATTCTGCAGCGCTATAAACATAGGCGGAATACAAGGAAACATTTATAGGGATCAGGCGGGTAAAGGGCCCTGCCAAGAGTCGCACTGTTGTAGTCAGCTCTAAGGAAGGTGATCTACAAACAGCATGGCTCTTAGGCTTACATGCTAAGGGGGTTCAAGGGGATAGCAATGGAGGAGAGGAAACGGTATAAAGAAAGGTTAGTGTAGGTTATATGCATCCCTGAACAGTAGAGTCTTTAGGGAGCGCCTGAAGCTTTCAAAACTAGGGGAGAGTCTTGTGGAGCGAGGCAGAGAGTTCCACAAGATGGGAGCCAGTCTGAAGAAGTCCTGTAAGCGGGAGTGTGAGGAGGTAACAAGAGAGGAGGAGAGTAGGAGGTCATGAGCAGAGCGAAGGGGACGGGAGGGAGAGTATCTGGAGACAAGGTCTGAGATATAGGGGGAGCAGTGCAGTTGAAGGCTTTGTATGTCAGAGTGAGAATTTTGTGTTAAATCCTGGAGGCAAGAGGAAGCCAGTGAAGGGATTGACAGAGAGGTGCAGCAGATGAACAGCGACGTGTAAGGAAGATGAGCCTGGCAGAGGCATTCATTATGGATTGTAAAGGAGCTAGGCGGCAGATGGGGAGACCAGAGAGAACAGAGTTGCTGTAGTCATGGTGGGAAAGGACGAGAGAGTGGATTAAAATCTTAGTTGTGTCTTGTGTAAGGAAGTGTCTAATTTTAGAGATGTTTTTAAGGTGGAAGCGGCAGGCTTTAGTCAAGGACTGAATGTGAGGAGTGAAAGAAAGATCTGAGTCAAATGTGACCCCAAGACATAGAGCATGCAGAGTAGAGGTAATGATGGAGTTGTCAACAGTTATAGAGAGATTGGGGGTGGTGATTTTGGAAGAAGGAGGGAAAATAAAGAGCTCAGTTTTAGAGAGATTTAGCTTGAGGTAGTTAGAGGACATCCAGGAAGAGCTGTGAGAAAGACAGTTAGTGACACGGGTTAGCAAGGAAGAAGATAGGTCTGGTGCAGAGAGGTAGATTTGAGTGTCACCAGCATACAAATTATATTGAAACCCATGGGACTTTATTAAGGAACCTAATGATGACGTGTAGATTGAGAAGAGAAGGGGACCGAGGACAGAGCCTTGCGGTACCCCAACAGAAAGTGGTAATGGGGCAGAGGAGGCCCCAGAGAAGGCTACACTAAAGGTACGGTTTGACAGGTAGGAAGAGAACCACGAGAGGGCTGTGTCACAAATGCCGAAGGAGTGGAGGGTTTGGAGCAAAAGAGGGTGGTCAACAGTATCAAAGGCTGCGGACAGATCAAGGAGGATAAGCAGAGAGAAGTGGCCTTTTGATTTTGCTGTAAGTAGGTTGTTGGTAACCTTAACGATTGCTGTCTCTGTGGAGTGATGGAAAGAAATCCAGATTGCAGTGGGAATTATATAACATTAATTTACCGGCAGATGTATACTTTCAATTATTTCAGAGAAATTGTATGTAAAAACCTAATTTTACCAGAGTGCCGCTACTTGCTCTACTGAGCGGGTCTGTTTTTTTATACAGCGCATCGCGACAACACTGTCTAGTCACAGTGTGCCCGGTCGCGCCATTAAAATGAATGTAGCTCGCTCCCGCTACTAGACCAGAGCGGCAGTTTACGTCCCCTTTAAGGCCGGCCCCTGCAGACACCTAATATTCTCTCCAGCAAGACTATGTTACCATAGCAAAACAGACGTGTAAATAACAATAAACAAACAAACAGCGTTAAAATATAAACTTTTATATATAGATACAAAGATGCAAACTATGAAACTGTGTACAATATAGGTGAAGCGATGCTCTGTGAATTACCAACATGATCCCATCTTTGCAACAATACTTTTTTCGCAACTTCTTGAGCATCTATGAATCTAAGTGTACATAGGATAAACCCTCCTAATCTAAAGTCTCTAACAAAAGGTACAGAATTGAAAATACATAAGCTTAAAGGGACATTAAAGACTAAATATATGTTAGATAGAATGATGCATTCAAAGAAAAGATTAGTCTGAGAATAACAAGTAGATGTATTTTTTAAAGTTTCATTAGCTGTTTAATTGTAAAGTTTTTGTGTCTATAAAACAATGGGAGCTGCCATGTTGTAACTTAGGTTACCTTCTCTGCTGTGGCCAATTAGGGACATTTATAAATAGGTCACTAAAGTGTGCAGCCAATAGCTGTGTGGAATAGAACAATGTTCTGCAATTCCATTTCTAACAGGAACTGAAAGCTCACAATTTCAGAATGGAATTACAGGAAAAGTGGACAAAATAAATAATGAATATATATTGCAGAGGTTTTTTTTTGTATATACAGTTTATCATTTTATTTTACCATCTCAAAGTGTTAAAAGTCATGTCCATAAATGTATTCACAAATGTAAAATTAAACTTGGCACAATGATCAATAACACCAAAGATCATTGCTAAAAAATAATTGGAAATGTATAAATAAAAGTGACTGTTAGGTTCCAATCAAAAGAAAAGTAAAAATCTAAATGCAAAACAACAGTATAAAATTATAACAATCCCATACAAAAAAAGGCAAGTCTTTTACACAATCATATTATTCTTTAGATCCAATTGTACAAGTAGATTATGTTAAAACACTGGAAATCAAGTATCAATCTGTACACTCAAAGGGACAGTGTACACCAATTCTAATATAACTGCATGTAATAGACACTACTATAATATGCACAGGTACTGATCTAAAACCATTTAACACTGCTGATGCGGTTAGGCTGGGACACTATCTGGAAGAGACTGGGAAAGAGCAGATTCCCTTCCCCCCCCCCTCCCCTGCTTATGAGAATACAGATCACACAAACAATAGCAGCTGGAATCTGGGTCTACATCTGATACTTTGGAGCTTAGTTTGGAGTCTAAAAATCAACACAATGTTATTTAAAAAAAAAAAAAAAAAAAGCCAAACTATACATTGTTACAAAAACACTCCCAGATGAGCTGTATCAATGGATCAGCTACAAAACATTTATGCAAAGAAAAATCTAGTGTACAATGTCCCTTTAAAGGGATAGGAACGTTAAAATTAAACTTGCAAGAATCAGACAGGAGATTCATGTACAGGATCCAGTTCAGATTTTACTGGGTTCTTTTTTCACTGAGTTAAAGGGATAGAAAAGTCAAAATTAAATTTTATGATTCAGATAGAGCAAGTCATTTCAAGACACTTTCAAAATCACTTCTATTTTCAAATGTGCTTTGTTCTCTTGGTGTCCATTGTTGAAAATGAGTACACACAAATCCTACACTAATGGGAGCTAGCTGCTGATTGGTGCCTGCATACATTTGTAACTTGTGATTGGCTACCTAGCTGCCAGCTGTTTCAGATAGAGCACTTTTTATATGCACACTTTTTGAGGCACAAGTTCCTACTGAGCTTGTGCACACACTCATAGGCTATACGTATGCTAGTCTGAGATTGGCTAATGGGTGTCACATGATACAGGGGGCTGGTAAATGGTAAAAAAAATATATATACTGCTTATTTGAAATTCAGAGTAAGTGTTATTAGACTGCCTTTATATTATCCACATGTTAAAGGGACATCAAACCCAAACATGTTCTTTCACGAGTCAGATAGAGAATACAATTTTAAACAACTTTCCAATTTACTTCTATTATCTAATTGGCTTCCTTCTCTTGTTATCCTTTGCTGAAAGGTTTATCTTGGCAAGCTCAAGAGCAGCACCTCGGTTCTAACTGCTGATTGGTCACTGCATATTTATACCGATTGTCATTGGCTCGCACCCATGTCTTCAGTTAGAAACCAGTAGCGCATTGCTGCTCCTTCAACAAATGATACCAAGAGAATGAAACAAATTAGATAATAGAAGTAAATTAGAAAGTTGTTTAAAATTGTATTCTCTATCTGAATCATGAAAGAACAATTTTGGGTGTTATGTCCCTTTAATTATGCAATCTACTGTATTTAGTGGCCCTTTAATAAGGCTGAAGCTGTAAGCATTTTGACAAAAAGAGCAACGCCAAAACAAGGGTCATAATCTCATGTGGAATAGTAGTAGCTTCAGCAGTACTTTGCACATGCACTTCTTCATAGAAAAGGGTTGTTGATTCATGGAGTAAACTTCCATTAGAGATGGTAAAACAGATAGTGTGCGGGACTTCAGTAATGCATAGAATAAGCATAAAGTGATCAGACTCATTAAAGGGACAGTCTACTCCAGAATTTTTATTGTTTAAAAAGATAATCCCTTTATTACCCATTCCACAGTTTTGCATAACCAACACTGTTATAGAAATATACTTTTTACCTCTGTGATTACCTTGTATCTAAGCCTCTGCAAACTGCCCCCTTATTTCAGTTCTTTTGACAGAGTTGCATTTTAGCCCATTAGTGCTGACTCATAACTCCAAGGGAGTGAGCACAATGTTAATGAATCATAAAAGAAACATTTTAGGTTTCATGTCCCTTTAAGATAAAACAAAGAAAAATATTGACTACAATGTCACCATAATCACTAGCATTTTAGTTGTGGCAAATTCACTGCTGTCACATTATCTACAGAATTCTCTATGACCTTGACACAGCCTTTGCGACCTCACGAATGTTCTCACTTTTAATTGCAACCACCTAGTATTATGATCTCTAAATTGGAAACTCACAACCTATAGAATCCGATGTCCTTCGATACTGTAAAGCACGTTGGCTAAAAACACTACATAGCCTAAGCTTTTTTTTTATATACGTATACAGAATGTATTGTTATAATTTAGTGCATTCATTCTAACCCTGAATATCTAGAAAGAAAAGAAAGGAACCGTTTATCGTAAATACTCTTTTATGCACAACAATTTGCAAAATATAAACTGCTCACTTCCACTAAAGCCGTTTACCGCTGTAAACCCCTTTGTTACACAACTCAGCTGAGATAAAAGGTGCCTTTCTTTGCCATAAAATGTAAACGTGCGCAGAAACATAGCGGGAACCAGCTCAGCTAAATCTATTTATTTTAAAACCATCAACTTTTGGAAATGAAATATTAGAAAAGAAGAAAACATGGAAGAAAACCTTAAAGGAAACAAGACAGTCAACGTTAAACTTTCATGATTCAGATATGTCATTTTAAGACACTTTTATATTAATTTATTTGTTGTTTTGGCATCTTTTGTTGAAAAGTATACCTAGATACAGGGTGGATTTGATTTAAATAACATTTTATTAAATCACAATTTAAATCACTAGTCCGTAAGACCAATTTAAATCACGGTTTTGATGTTTAGAATAATAACTTTTCAGATTATCTTTCCAGTTATATCAGACCATTACTGATTTTGTTATATATCATTAGATAATATTACATAGATAGATCATTGAATTAAATGAAATTATTTGGAGGTGAACTATCTCATGTTTAATATGTTAATCATTCATATTTGATCAACTTTTCAGCTGCACTTTATTGGAAGGAGAAAAATAATGATTAGATTAATAATAACAATTTAATTTGGTTTATTTAACTAAAACATTAACATGATATCTTTTATCTTGAATGCTTGCCCCTCCCCACTCACACTTAGGTCCTTGTGCAGATCTATTCCATTTCAAGCAATCTTCTATTCAGTGAGCTTTGTGAAACTTAGTATGGGTTGATTCTGTGTACATAGATTTGCAGGGGAGCAATGGCATTAAAGGGACAGTACATTCAAAATGAAATTTCATGATGCAGAAAGAACATGCAATTTTTAACAATGTTCTAATTTAATTCTCGTATCTAATTTACTTTGTTCACTTGGTATTCATTGTTGAAAAGTCTGCATATGTAGGCTCAGAAGCAATGCACTACTGTGTGCTAGCTTCTTGTCATTGTCTCACCCAATGTATTCAGCTAGGCCCCAGTTTCAACAAAGGATACCAAGAGAACGAAGCAAATTTGGTAATAGAAGTAAATCTAAAATCTGAAAATTGTATGCTCTATCTGAAACCAAAAAGTTATCTTTCATTATTATGTCCCTTTAAGATCCACATCTCAACTGTTCATTTTATAACATTTTGCAGTGAAGAAGGGGCAAGTTATTTCTGCAGACACAAATTCACAGTTTTGAGAACTACAAAACCAATAACATTTGATAATGTCTTCAAGATAGAAAAATTCCCTGAAATAATCTGACAAACCTATGGGACAGCATGACATTGTGAAGGGATTAAAGGGACATTCCAGCTCATTTCAGTTTTGAATAGAAGCATTTTTGTAATTTACATGTATTAGCAAAAACGCTTCAATAAAAGTCACAGCTGTTTCAAAAGTGTATTTAAGTATGCACCGTGCACCAGCATTTTATATACAGCACTTGCGCAGAGAGCCTAAGGTGCTTCTACCATCTGGTAATGACTCAATTTGTTAATAGCTGACATAATACAAGCCCCACTGGGCCTCCATTACATATGCAGCGTCGCCCGCAAAATCCTCCGCCGCCAGATTTTACGCGATTTTGGTATTACATATACGGCGTAGCATACAAGTTACGCGCGTATATTTCACCCGTCGCTCGCAATTATTACTCCCATAGGCTAACATGGGACTGCGTCATAAATCGGTATCCAATATCCAGCGCAAGGCCTTACGTGGCGAAAATGGAGAAATCTTACTCCATTTTTACCTCGCCATAAAAGGCAGCCGTAGCAGGCCTTGCGCTGAGTATGGGAGCACCGTAACTCCCGAAAATGCCTGCAAAAATAAACTAACACCTAACGCATGCGCAATGTCTATCTACCTGTCAATCGCAATCCCCCACCGCAATAACTAATAAAGTCTATTAACCCCATCAAACCCACACCGCAAGTAATAACTAAATTATTAACCCCTAAACCACCATAGCCCACAACGCAATTAACCTATTCAAGTATTAACCCCTAAACCGCCATAGCCCACATAGCCTATTAAATGTATTAACCCCTAATCTGCCGCTGCCACTATAAAAAAGTTATTAACCCCTAAACCTAAGTCTAACCCTAACCCTAACCCCCTCCTAAATTAAATATTATTTAAATAAATCTAAATAAATTTACTATTATTAACTAAATTATTCCTATTTAAAACTAAATACTATGGGTGGTGGGTTTTAATGTTGGGGGAGGATTTGTAATTGTTTTTTTACAGGTAAAAGAGCTGATTACTTTGGGGCAATGCCCAGCAAAAGGCCCTTTTAAGGGCTATTTGTAATTTAGTGTAGGGTAGGGCTTTTTTTTATTTTGGGGGGGCTTTTTTATTTTTGTTAGGGGGATTAGATTAGGTGTAATTAGTTTAAAAATCTTGTAATTTCTTTATTATTTTCTGTAATTTAGTGGGTTTTTTTTCCGTACTTTAGATAATTTTATTTAATTGTAATTAATCGTATTTAATTTAGGTAATTAATTTAATTATAGTGTAGTGTTAGGTGTTAGTGTAACTTAGGTTAGGTTTTATTTTACAGGTACTTTTGTATTTATTTTAGCTAGGTAGTTATTAAATAGTTAATAACTATTTAATAACTATTCTACCTAGTTAAAATAAATACAAAGTTGCCTGTAAAATAAAAATAAACCCTAAGCTAGCTACAATGTAACTATTAGTTATATTGTAGCTAGCTTAGGGTTTATTTTATAGGTATTTAGTTTTAAATAGGAATTATTTAGTTAATTGTAGTAATTTTATTTAGATTTATTGTAACTATATTTAAGTTAGGGGGTGTTAGAGTTAGGGTTAGACTTAGGTTTAGGGGTTAATAACTTTATTACAGTGGCAGCGACATTGGGGGTTGCAGATTAGGGGTTAATAAATGTAGGTAGGTTGCGGCGACATAGGGGGCGGCAGATTAGGAGTTAATAAATAAAATGTAGGTGTCGGCAATGTTGGGGACGGCAGATTAGTGGTTCATAAGTATAATGTAGGTGGCGGCGGTGTCTGGAGCGGCAGATTGGGGGTTAATAATATAATGCAGGTGACGGCAATGTCGGGGGCGGCAGATTAGGGGTTAATAAGTGTAATATTAGGGGTGTTTAGACTCGGGGTTCATGTTAGGGTGTTAGGTGTAGACATAAAATGTGTTTCCCCATAGGAATCAATGGGGCTGCGTTTGGAGCTTTACGCTGCTTTTTTGCAGGTGTTAGACTTTTTTTCAGCCGGCTCTCCCCCATTGATTCCTATGGGGAAATCGTGCATGAGCACGTTTTACCAGCTCACCTCTAACGTAAGCAGCCCTGATATTGAGGTGAGATTTGGAGCTAAATTTTGCTCTACGCTTACTTTTTTGCAGCTAATGCCGGGTTTGTAAAAACCCATAATACCAGCGTTGTCTGTAGGTGAGCGGTGAGCATAAACTGCTCGTTAGCACTGCACCCCTGTTAACGCAAAACTCGTAATCTAGGCGAATGTTATTTCAATGTCCATTTCAAGGGATATTTCGGTCAAAATTGAAATGCGCACAGATTAATTACATCTTTGAATAGAAACATATTTGCAATAACATTATCATGTGCATGTGAACCATAGCTAGATATTATCAGTGAACCAGCATTTTAAATACTGCAGCTGCTCAGAGCGCTAGTGGGGGCTTGTATTATGTTAGCAGCTAACAAATCAAGTCATTACCAGATGGTACAAGCATCTTAAAGGGACATAAAAACCAATTTCTTTCTTTCATGATTCAGATACAAGATATAATTTTAAACAACTTTCCAATTTATTTCTGTTATCAAATGTTATATGTTTTCTTGTTATCCTTTGTTGAAAAGCAGTAACGTAAGCTTATGAGTGTGCATGTGTCTGCAGCTCTATATGGCAGCAGTTTTGCAACAATGGCAGCACTATTTCCTGTCATGTATTGCTTCAGGCATGTGCACGCTACCTACCTAGGTATCCCTTCAACAAAGAATAACATAAGAACAAAGCAAATTTGATAACAGAAGTAAATTGGAAACTTTTAAAAAAATGTATTCTCTTTCTGAATAATAAAATAATTTTTTTAGATTTAATGTCCCTTTAAGCTCTCTGAGCAAGTGCTGTGTTTAAAATGCTGGTGCACGGTGCATACTTAAAGGGACAGTCTAAGCCAAAATAAACTTTCATGATTCAGATAGAGCATGTCATTTTAAGCAATTTTCCAATTTACTTTTATCACCAATTTTGCTTTGTTCTCTTGGTATTCTTAGTTGAAAGCTTAACCTAGGAGGTTCGTATGCTAATTTCTTAGACCTTGAAGGCCGCCTCTTTTCAGAATGCATTTTAACAGTTTTTTACCACTAGAGGGTGTTAGTTCATGTGTTTCATATAGATAACACTGTGCTCATGCACGTGAAGTTACCTGGGAGCCAGCATTGATTGGCTAAACTGCAAGTCTGTCAACAGAACTGAAATAAAGGGGCAGTTTGCAGAGGCTTAGATACAAGATAATCACAGAGGTAAAAAGTATATAAATATAACTGTGTTGGTTATGCAAAACTGGGGAATGGGTAATAAAGGGATTATCTATCTTTTAAAACAATACAAATTCTGGTGTAGACTGTCCCTTTAAATACACATTTGAAACAGCTATAGCTTTTATTAGAAGCATTTTTGCTAATACATTTATATTACAGAAATGCTTCTATTTAAAAAACTAAAATACATCCATGTGGATTCCAATTTTAGCTGGAATGTCCCTTTAAATGAATCTTAGTTTACTTATGCTTATAAGATAATTAACCAGTGTGCAAGTCACTATGTAAAGGACACAAAACATATCATTATCTCTGATAAGTGGCCTTCTTAAGCTCTAAGAAGCCACAGGTATAAGAGGCACTTAGCAGTACTACACATTTATTTAGTACACGGATTTAGTGACTTTGGCTAAATGAAGTGAATTTTAATGAACAAAACCCCTGTTAATGTATAGTTGTCTTCAAGCGAACCACCTCTCTATTACGTAGCAATGGTTTACTGGCCTGGAACGGCCTTGGCAAGTTGAGAAATCAAACAAGGACTGGTAAGGACAGGTTGACATCCCAAAATGCCCTGCTCTCCTTGTTTTATACCAGGAGCAGGTGTACAAGTTATTATACATAATTATCTGTAACCTTACGGACCAGGCAAAAAGAAAAAAAAAACACCAAACTGAAGCCAAGTCTGTGCCGTGTGCGAATGCTTCGTTTTAGTGCACACTAATGAACTGGATGTACTGTTCTGAAACGCAGACTTTGGGCTCAGTATTTTATTATTGCAGGATGGAAATTGCTACTTTAATTTGGTACTAATGTGGAGGCTATTTCCTGCTTTATCAGCTGTAAAAGGGCTCATATTGGCTACACAAGTGCTGGAATATGTCTAATTTAGTAACTTGTTTCGCTTGCACGTTTCTGCGCAGGTTTCCGTATGGCTTAACCCCTCCGTTTACAGATTATTGATCGAGAGATGGTTATGAGTCACATAAACAAATAAAGCTTTTAAAAGAAAACTGTATTTTAAAAAGAGCGTTACTTTTTTTTATATTGAAAAGATGAAAGGAACAGTCTACTCTAGAATTTTTATTGTTTAAAAAAACATAAATTATGCTTACCTGATTTCATTTCCATCTGTGGGAGGAGAGTCCACTGCTTCATTCATTACTTGTGGGAATTAAGAACCTGGGCACCAGGAGGAGGCAAAGACACCCCAACCAAAGGCTTAAATACCTCCCCCACTCACCTCATCCCCCAGTCACTCTGCCAAGGGAACAAGGAACAGTAGGAGAAATATCATGGTATAAATGGTGCCAGAAGAACAATATAAAATTTAGGTCCGCCCATCGGAGTAAACGGGTGGGTGCAGTGGACTCTCCTACCACAGATGGAAATTAAATTATCAGGTAAGCATAATTTATGTTTTCCATCTTAATGGGAGGAGAGTCCACTGCTTCATTCATTACTTGTGGGAACAAATACCCAAGAGGACACTGAATGAACAAAACAGGAGGGTAAAAGGAGGCGGACCCTATACTGAGGGCACCACAGCCTGCAGAACCTTTCTCCCAAAACCAGCTTCCGCCAAAGTAAAAACATCAAATTTGTAAAATTTTGCAAAAGTATGTAAACAGGACCAAGTAACCACCCTACAAATCTGCTCCACAGAGGCCTCGTTCTTAAAGGCCCAAGAAGAGACCACAGCCCTAGTTGAGTGAGCCGTAATCCTCTGAGGAGGCTTATGTTCCGCTGTCTCATAGGCCACATGGATAATGCTCCTCAACCAGAAAAACAGTGAAGTGGAAGAGGCCCTTTGCCCCCCTATGCTTCCCTGAATACACTACAAATAGAGACAAAGTCTGTCTGAAATCCTTCGTGGCCTGAAGATAAAACTTCAAGGCTCGAACCACATCCAAGTTATGAAGTAACCTCTCTTTAGACAAAGAAGGGTTAGAACTAGGGTGACCATATTGCCACTTTAAAAAGGGACACATATCAAAAATACATATGTCAGGGCTTTTTTCAGGGCTGTTTAAAGAAATGTTCTGTATAAGAACCCTGACATATGTATCCCTTTTTAAAGCGGAAATATGGTCGCACGGGGTTAGGGTTTCTCCCTAAGGTGGTATCAGATAATAACATCAATCAGGAGATAGTAGTTCCTTCCTTGTGTCCTAACTTAGGACACAAGGAAGGAACTACTATCTCCTGATTGATGTTATGATCTGATACCACCTTAGGGAGAAACCCCAACCCTGTGCAAAGCACAGCCTTATCAGCGTGAAAAAACAGGTAGGGAGGCTCAAATTGCAAGGCCGCTAACTCAGAGACTCTGTGGGCCGATGCAATAGCCAGAAGATATAGAACCTTCCAGGAAAGAATCTCAATATCAGGCACATGCATAGGTTTAAATGGAGCCCTCTGCACAACCTTAAGAACCAAATTTAAGCTCCAAGGAGGAGCAGACATTCTAAACACCGGTCTGATTCTGGACAGAGCCTGAACAAAAGACTGAATATCAGGAAGCTCCACTAGCTTCTTATGTAACAGAACCGATAAGGCGGAAATCTGTCCCTTTAAGGAACTGGCGGCACGGCCCTTATCCAGACAATCTTGGAGAAAAGCCAGAATCCTGGATACCCTAATCTTGTGCCAGGGATATCCACGTTCCTCACACCAGGATAAATAGGTCCTCCACACCTTATGATAGATGTGACGAGTGACCGGTTTCCTGGCTTGAATGAGAGTATTAATCACTCTCTCCAAGAACCCTCTCTTAGTCAAGACTAGGCGTTAAATCTCCACGTAGTCAGCCTTTAGAGAATCGAGATTTTGGTGGAGAAAGGGACCCTGAACCAGCAGATCTCTGCGACAGGGTAACCTCCATGGAGGTGACAACGACATTCCCACCAGATCTGCAAACCACGTCCTTCGTGGCCAAAACGGAGCAATCAGAATGGTCGAAGCTTGATCCTGTTTGATGCGGGCCACCACTCGAGGAAGAAGTGGCAACAGGGGAAAATGTAAATTAGGTTGAACTCCCAAGGAACCGCCAAGGCATCTATCAGCTCTGCCTGAAGATCCCTGGACCGCGACCCTATCTGGGTAACTTGAAGTTGAGTCTAGACGCCATGAGGTCTATCTCCGGCGTCCCCCATCTGTTGCAAATCTTCGCAAACACCTCGGGATGGAGAGACCATTCCCCCGGATGAAACTATTGTCTGCTGAGGAAATCAGCTTCCCAGTTGTCCACACCCGGAATGTGGATCGCTGAGAGCGCACAGCTGTGGGTCTCTGCCCATTCCAGAATCTGAGACACCTCCCTCATGGCTAGGGAGCATCTCGTTCCCCCTTGATGGTTTATGTAAGCCACCGAGGTAATGTTGCCCGACTGGAATCTGATGAAACGGGACGACCCCAAGAGGGGCCAAGCCCTCAGTGCGTTGAATATTGCTCGTGGTTCCAGGATATTTATCGGAAGGGTCGACTCCTGTTGAGTCCACCTGCCTTGTGCCCTTCTGGCACCCCATACAGCTCCCCATCCTGATAAACTTGCATCCGTGGTCACAATCTCCCAGGATGGTCTCAAGAAGGAAGTCCCCTGGGACAGCTGTCCCGGACGGACCCACCAAGAGAGGGATTCCCTCGCTTGATTGTCCAGAGATATCTGCTGGGATAGATCTGAGTGATCGCCGTTCCATTGTCTCAACATGCATAACTGCAGAGGTCTGAGACGGAACCTGGCGAAAGGAATGACATCTATGCTGGAAACCATGAGCCCGATCACCTCCATAAACCTGGTCACAAATGGCCTTAAGGAGGTTTGTAGGACAAGACAGCTGGAGGCAATCTTGGAACGTCTCTGATCTGTCAAAAATATCTTCATAGATATGGAATTTATTATCGTACCCAGGAACTCCACCCTGGTGCTGGGAACCAGAGAACTCTTTCCCTCATTTATCTTCCATCCATGGGATCGAAGGAGGAGAAGAGCCCTCAAGTGGTCCTCCTCAAGACTTAGTAGGTGAAATATAAAACTTTTTTGCGCTGCCTAGTAGGGTAAGCCTTTGCTCCTAGTATATTTTCCCCCAAAAATAACTCAGTTAGGTGTACAGGAAAGGTTGGAGTTTAGGAGTGCAGGCGCAACTGAATGCTTATACCCTTGTATTTTGTAATAGTAATTAACGCAGGATGTGCATGAGATATTACACTGAACCTAATTGTTTAAAAATATATATTTTATTTGATCAAAAATAAGGATTTTTAACAAATAGTTCTTCGGTTCTTTAGATGTGTAAAAGTTTAGGATAGATCACAGTAGTTCGCTACGCGTTTCGGCCGTTACACTGGCCTTTTTCAAGCTGTACTACTGTGTGTTGGCTTGGTGGTCTTTTTATTCAAAATGTCTCTTCAATTAGACACTTATCAGGCAATCATTCAATTGGTTTTGAACGAAAGAGCAAAAAGACTTTGCATATTTTCTTTGCTGTTTGTCATATACCACCTATAGACACATAAATATTTGTACATAGTCCTAAAATTTCATACAAATTAACGGTCTTAACTTTCTTATAGAGTGGAAAGCAAGAAGGAGAGAAACTTTTTGCATTTTTATTTTCACAATCATTTGAGCTCGTTTGATAGACATATTTAAGCTCTGTGTACAGCTTGAAAAAGGCCAGTGTAACGGCCGAAACGCGTAGCGAACTACTGTGATCTATCCTAAACTTTTACACATCTAAAGAACCGACCTCACTGCGGCTATAGGCACTACCTGCTATAAGCCCAGGTTTGAACTCACCCGCTCCCTTGGCAAGCTTCGAAAAAGAACAAAAGACTGAACCAAGGCTTTTGAAACACATTTGGTGTTTTAACTCCAGCATTGCTTATCTTAACAACAGACCGCTACAAGGATTACACACACCAGAGAGGGATACGAAGCTGCACGCAGCTAGCGGAGACTCCACATCCTACAAAGAAGGACCAGCAGAGCGCAACGACCTGAACCAGGCTCCAGAATCGGCTAAGAGTACAGTAAGTCATACCGCTCCTTACTGCATAATTTCCTTAGACCGTAGAGCTTTGGCAAACAGCCCATTATCACACGGATCTCACTCTGACACATATTAACAGAGATAGAAAGCTACATCAAGGACTTTTTGTAAATACGAATTTAACAAAAGGAGCACAGAATATGTACAAACCGATACAAACTGTCTAAGACTATCTTTAAACGATACATATTATTATTTTTATTAACATTTTTATATATTTTTAAATCCACCGGTGGTTTTTTCAATCAAACGTTGATACCATTGTAAATATATAATTCTGTGATGATAATATAGTTTACATTACAGTTTTTATACACCTGTCGGCCGACTATTAGAAAGAAAGTTTTAGTAACAAAATATATGTTTTAAGACTGTTATCTCTGCAACCGTTGTTTTGCTGATATCTGGAATTGCATCTTTTCACTAGACTCAACCATCTTTTTACTAGATCCAATACAATCTATTATATACGTAGCAACACTTGAATCAAATGTGCTAAGAATTGTTACTAAACCATATCAATTGTATATTCGACTTTTTTAGGCCATTGTACTAGGTTTTCAATGTACTAAGTACAACACTTAGATAAGTCCTATACTCTAAATACTTTAAGTACATATTTTTTATCATATTCCACATATTTATATATAGCCAAAAGCCATTACAAGTACATATCTAAAACCACATACCAGTATATTTAACACTGGTCCAGACCACATATATAGGTTGTGATATATGTACATATACACTTATTTGCATCTATTCATTATCTTTTAACTATTTGTTAAAAATCCTTATTTTTGATCAAATAAAATATATATTTTTAAACAATTAGGTTCAGTGTAATATCTCATGCACATCCTGCGTTAATTACTATTACAAAATACAAGGGTATAAGCATTCAGTTGCGCCTGCACTCCTAAACTCCAACCTTTCCTCCTCAAGACTGCAGGACGGAGCCTAGACCAGGATATCGTAAAGACTCTCGAGGCAGTCTCCAGACCAAATGGTAGGGTCACAAACTGGAAGTGTTGGTCCAGAAATGCAAATCTTAGGAACCTGAAGTGGTCCCTGTGGATTGGCACGTGAAGGTAAGCATCTTTCAAGTTAATTGTCGTCATAAATTGCCCCTTTTGAACTAGGGGCAGAATCGATCTGATCGTCTCCATTTTGAACAATGGGACTGACAGAAACTTGTTTAGGCACTTTAGGTCCAGAATTGGGCGGAACGTGCCCTCCTTCTTTGGGACCACGAAAAGGTTTGAAAAGTACCCTAGACCCCTTTCTGCTAGAGGCACTGGAACGATTACTCAGAGAGAGGAGAGATCCCTCAGGCACTCGAGAAAGGCGTCTCTCTTCTCTGGCCTTGAGGATAGGTTTGACAGGAGGAATCTTCCCCTAGGCGGATGAGTCTTGAACCCTATCCTGTAACCCTGGGAGATAACCTCCAGAACCCAAAGATCCTGTATGTCTCTCATCCAAGCCTCTGCGAACAGAGATAGTCTGCCCCCTACGTGATCCAGAGACGGATCGGGGGCCGCCCCTTCATGCCGACTTTGTCTCGACGGGCTTCTTGCTCTGCTTGGACTTGTTCCAAGAATGAGCTGGCTTCGAAGATCCCTTGGACTGCTCGGTCTTCGCAGCAGGCTGCTTGCATTGAGACTTGTCCGAGCGAAAGGGATGAAAAGAAGGTCCCTTAGGCTTGTTCTTCTTATCCTTCGGAAGGAAAGCATTCTTGCCTCCCGTGACCGTGGATATGATAGAGTCCACGCCAGGACCAAAAATAACCTTCACCTGAAAAGGAAGGGATAGTAATCTAGACTTGGAAATCATGTCAGCAGACCACAACTTTAACGATAGAGCAATCCGGCCTAGAACAGAGAAACCTGATGTCTTGGCATTCAGGCGAATAACCTGCATGTTTGAATCACAGATAAAAGAATTAGCTACCCTTAAGGCGTTTAATATTTTCCTGTATCTCCTCGAGGGAAGTCTCCACCTCGACCATAGCTGATAATGCGTCACACCAGTATGTAGCCGCTCCAGCCACCGCAGCCATCGCCGCTGCCGGTTGAAAAACAAACCCCGTTAGTTGAAACATCTTTCTCAAAATGGATTCTAATTTCTAATCCATGGGCTCTTTGAACAACAAACTATCCTCGAGAGGAATAGTCATATGCTTAGCGAGCGTGGAGATAGCTCCATCCACCTTAGGAATGGCCCCCCATAGCTCGAGCTGAGAGTCCAGAATGAGGAACAGCTTTTTAAAAGAGGTAGAGGGAGAAAAGGACGAGCCAAGTTTCTCCCACTCACTCTCGATAATAGTAGACATTTTCACTGGGACTGGGAAGGTCTGAGGCACCACCCTGTCCTTGTAAACTCTATCTAGCTTAGGGATCGAAGGTTTTTCTGGAAGTTTTGGTTCCGGAACCTCCAACGTAGCAAGCACTTCTTTCAGTAAAAAACGCAAATGCATTTTAAACTTAAAATCTGGCTCCTCCGCAACCGGAGGTCTAGAAGACGCAGATTCCGCCCCAGAGAGAGCATCCTGCGAAGCGTCGGAGATGTCCTCATCAGCGGATAATCTATCTGAGACATACAACGGAGTAGATGACCCCTGGGACGGAAGGCTATGTCTTTCCCTTCGCTTGCGATTCGCAGAACGTGGTAAGGCATGGAAGGCCTCAGAAACCTCTGTTTGCAACTGGGCAGCGAAATCTGGCAGCCAATAGGCCCCTACCGTGGAGGATCAGTAGGGTCCTGGGGAGCTGCATGTGTAATTGAGATGAATGTGGGGAACGCACCTCGCGGGACGGAGAACCCTCAGAGGTGGACAGTTCAGTAGTACTAAATATCTTATTCTTTTTAGATATTGCAATTTTTTCAAAGCATGTGGAACACAGTTGAGCAGGCGGATCAACCTGCACCTTACAATAAACACAGGTATTAGGTTTAATTAAAGAGGGAGTATCCTCTAACATATTAGAGTCCACCATAGCTTACGCCTTTAATACGGACTAGATAAATTAAATGGCACTCACCACCTCCTATGACCCGGACCACAGAGAAACCGTTACATCTCCCACAATTGCTGAACAGAAAAGAGGAAGTTGAAGAGGCCACACCCGGTCACATGGAGTGCCATGCAGGACCGCCCCTGTACTGTAGAGAAAACGCACCCAAAAAACACAGATCTCCTGACTGTTCACACATTGCTAGAGCCTCATCTCACACATGACGCAGCAACAAACACAAAAAAGATATTATGCATAAATCCCCCCCTGTTCAATAATCCCCCTTCCAGGGATAGTAACCCATGATTTTATACAGATAAAAGAAGATACACTGTGACCCTGTCTTCCTGTGTTATCATATGTGTATAAATGAAACGATCTTACCAGAATATATGCCGTGGAACAAGAACACGGCCCTTCAAGTGTGACAGGTTAGTAGTATCGCTCCTGACATGGACTTGAGTACATAAAGCAGACAGCGAAACTTGTCAACGCTGATTGTTTAAGGAGCTGTTAATCATGAGTCTGGATGGTTTCGCAGAGACGACACTCCCTGCATCTCCGGACTATAACTTTCAACCATGCTCTCACTGAGAGGCTGACAGGACTACTTAAAACTCCAGTCCCATTTCGAAGAGTACTACCCTCCATAAGAGACTACTCCAATTTTCCGACACTTCTCTGCCAACCTCCTCTGAGAAAGAAGGAAACTTTGAAACGCATCAGGGACGTTGTACTTATATACATTAGAGTCATTTGAGACTCTGAGGTGGTTATTTCTTCGGTATCCATCTGATTAGTGTTTGCCTTACTCTTACTTCATAACGATTGAGGTCTGACTTGTGAGTGGGATTGTCTTATTGTGTGTTCTGTATGTAGGAGACAGTTAGGTGTCTGGGTTTGGGAGCGCACTATGCACTGACGCTGTAAGGCTGTAAGGGGCGGAGATCCCGGTCTTCCGCCACGGCTCAATGGAGAGAGGGTGAACGTGTAACGAAATCAGCTGTATTGCTATACTGCCCAGGACAAGTCCGCCAACAAATCCAGATACAAAGACATACACACCAAAGGTGGGCGCACTGCAAAAACCAGCTGTAGTCTCACGGAATAGGTAAAATACAACTTTATTCAATGCACAAAATGTAAAAACATGGATGGGCTCACCAGCCCAGTATAAGCTCACAGGTAAAAACACCAGGTGTGTCAGGAAACAACGCAGTCTGATTTATTTATAAACTTTCTTATTTATACTGATTTTCTATAACCAGTACTTACTTAACAAAATGTTAAAGGACCACTAAATACAGTAGATTTGCATAATCAAGAAATGCATGATAGTAATGTATATTTCCACTCCACCTATATCATGTGACAGCCATCAGACAATCACAAATGCATATACGTAAATTTTGCGAATTCTTGCACATGCTCAGTAGGAGCTGGTGACGCAAAAAGTGTAAATATAAAAAGACTGTGCACATTTTGTTAATCAAAGTAAATTGAAAAGTTATTTAAATGTGCATGCTCTATCTGAATCCTGAAAGTTTAATTTTGACTTGAGTGTCCCTTTAAGTATAGGTGTAGATACAACAGGCAAGACCAGCTGTTTAAAATGACAAAATCAAGATAAAGGAGCTATTTGTAGGCAATTTAATAAATCACCACTGTCCATGTTGGAAACACTTCAGTCTCTTTGGATGGATTGAAAGCAAAACATCATTCAGAGGTATTTTATAAAAAAAGGTAATAAAGGGTGAAAGTATACTGCACTGTTTAATCTCTTAAAGGGGAAATTGTAAACTAGATATTTCTTTGCATTAATGTTTTGTAGATGATCCATTTATATTGCCCATCTGGGAGTGTTTTTGTAACAATGTATAGTTTTGCTTATTTTGAGACTCCAAAGTTTTAGATATATACTGATGTCTACAGAATCCTGAAGCTCTTAATTGTCTTTTCATATGCACTAGAAGGGAAAGGGTCTGCTGATCTTGTTTTCACAGCCCCTTTCAATGGGTATCCCAGCCTAACATCACCAGCAGTGTTAAACTGGGGGAACTTCTAAGTAAGTTTTAAAAGGTTTTATACTGGATTTTTACATCAGTATCTGTACATATTCTTCTTTATAGTAGTGTCTATTACACACAGTTACATAAAAATTGGTGTGTACTGTTCCTTTAATTAAACATACTAAGAGATTAAAAATAGATTTTATATTTGCATATATAAAATTCTGATCCTTTAAAGATTTTAATGTTGACCTACCCCTCAAGCATTATGGCGACCTTGTATGTGAAAGCCACGATTGCTGTGAGTATGAGACCTGTTGGGCTTGCGTTTCTGTGGGGAAAAAATAGATTAATAATAGGAAAAAAAGATGAAAGTAATTTAGTGTAGTAGACACAACAATCCTCAAATAAACATAATGCACAGAAAAAGCACATCAAACATGTCTTAGCAAACGCAAGGAAGAATATTCTGCATTTCAGTCCATTTCTGAAAGCACTTTTCACATCATCAGCGCAGAGACTAATTTAGCTTTCTTCTAATGGAAGAGCACTCTGGGTAAATAGAAGCTGAGAGACATCAAAAGACAGTCGAATGAGCCTTAAAGGGACAGGCTATAGTATTTTTTTTTATTCCTCACCTTTAATGTGTTCCCAAAGATCTATTTTACCTGCTTGAGTGCATTAAATTGTTCACAAATAGCTCATTTACTTTTATATTGTCGATTGGAATATCTGATTTTGCCTGTTGTATCCCTAATTAAACTTGCATGATTCAGAAAGAGCATGGAATTTTTAACAACTTTCCAATTTACTTTTATCATCAAATTTGCTTTGTTCTCTTGGTATTCTTTGTTGAAAGCTAAACCTAGGTAGGCTCATGTGATCATTTCTAAACCTTTGAAGTTTGCTTCTAATCTCAGTGCATTTTGACAGTTTTTCACAGTTAGACATTGCTAGTTCGTGTGTGTCATATAGATAACATTGTGCTCACTCCTGTGGAGTTATTTAGAGGCCAGCCCTCATTGGCTAAAATGCAAGTCTGTTAAAAGAACTGAGATGAGGGGCAGTCTGCAGAGGCTTAGATACAAGGTAATCACTTAAACAAATAGTGTATTAATATAACAGTGTTAGTTATGCAAAACTGGGGAATGGGTAATAAAGGGATTGTCTATCTTTTTAAACAATAACAATTTTGGAGTAGACTGTCCCTTCAAGTATTGGTTTTAGAAAAACTATGTAAACAAGAATGTTTCAATGAAATTACTCTCCCAGTGTGTGTGCATGGGGGTTCACAGAGAGCTTCTAAAATTTATATTTTACATTGTGCTTTGAATAATCACTGTTCTTTGAGTAATCAGTGAGAAATAAAATAAGAAGGACTTTGTGTAAATAATTAGACAGACATGATAAGACGGTCTGCTCAACCCAATTTGTTGGGTTGTGGTTTCAATGAGCAGAAACAGCTATTTCATATACAAAATAACCCCAAAGGAACAATTTCCCATACATTTTAAACTCTTCAGCTGGTATAACAAGTTGTTGGAAACATATTAAGCGGAAACTAATTTTACAGAACACTCTCTCTTTAAAGAATAACAAAGAGTACATGAAGGCAGCACTGTAGTTATAAAATACACAAATTACAGTTATTAACCCCTTAAGCGCTGAGCCATTTCACACCCCTGTTATGAGCTGTTTTGGAGTTTTTAGATGCGGTTTACGTTAAGTCCTACTGTTATTTTTCAGTGAGAAACTCACACATTATATATTTACTAAACTCTATAATCACACAGTATAGAACATTTCAACAAAGGATATCAAGATAATGACGCAAATTAGATAATAGAAGTAAATTGGATAGTTGTTTAAAATTGTATCCTCTACCTGAATCATGAAAGAAAAAGTCTGTGTTTCACGTCCCTTTAAACAGCTGGGTACAACTACAGAAGCAAGTTTACTACTCACATGGTTTTTCCTCCTGTACCTGCCGTTCTCGTATTTTAACCCAGTACAGAAGCCTGTTGGTAAAGCTCTCTACTTTTATACTGGGCACCGCCATCTTGGTACGCACGTATCGTTGCATCATGTGAGACAAGCAGTGCAGTTTCACAGATCAGTGACATTGTTGGTTTTTTGACACCTGTACCTTGCACTTTTACTTTTTTTTTTACACAGTTTAAAGGTTACATTAAAAATACAAAAAAAAGGGGGGGGGGGGCGGAGCGAACGGCCACCATGATGGCTGCAACACACTAAGGCTCCTTTGAACAAACTGGGCGAACGGTACCGTAAAGCACTCAAAAACAGCCTTAAACACCGGTTTTCCTTAGCGGACTGGTTGGTAACAGTGGCGAGACCTCTGTAAAGCACATTGACAGCCCTGAAAGCATCCGATACAGGACGATCTGAGGCCCACACTACTAAAGGCGCTACATCGCTTCACCCTGCGTGAAAATGTGAATCAGATTACATGTCTGCAAAAGGAGGTACCCTGTGCCCACAGTCTGTGAGATGGTCTGACCCCCCATTACTGTATATAGTGACACTGATTAACCCACCAGTACTGTATATAGTGAGTCAGTGACACAGTCTGTAATCTGCCGGTGAGATGGCTGGCCTGGCCCTACCTGCCCCATTACTTTATATAGTGACCACAGTAGTCTGTGACATGGTCCAGCCCCCCCGTACTGTATATAGTGGTACTGTATAGACTGACAATGTTTACCCCCCATGCTGTAGTAACAAGGTCTGTAATTTGCTGGTTCCACAAACATACACACACATACATGCATAAATACACACACAGTCACATACATACACACACACACACAGTCACATACATGCATAAATACACACACAGTCACATACATACATACACACACACATACAAGCATAAATACACACACAGTCACATACATACATACACACACACACATACATAAATACACACACAGTCACATACATACATACATACACACACACACATACATGCATAAATACACACACACATACACACACATAAACACCAATGGGTAAAACAGAAACACTAACCCCTGTAGTCAGAGACACTAATGAAGCATCATGTCACACTCACATGATATCAGTGCAGGCAGTGGCTGGTCAACGTTTTTTTATAGCAAAATAATAAAATAAAAAAATTTGAAGCTGGGCCCCCACACAATTGCGACCTCTGCACCCCCTGTAGTTTTGGCCCTGAGTGCGGGACATAAGCAATAGGTGGCTTTACTGGCATAGAGATCTCCTAGACCACAGCTGCTGACATGTAAAGTAAGTCACACAGCTAACACCGTGCAAATACAGATCAAGGCAGTATAACCAGAAAGCTAAGTCACACAAAGAATGCAATCCTCATCTTGGTTCCTTTATTAAAAGTTCAGAGTCTATCTCTTTATGCACACAGTTTATTAACAATGCACACATTATAGAAAGCAGCAAGGCACAAAAGGCGCATTATTTTTCTCATCAAATTGTACACTTTAAACTAGTAATGCTTCACTAAGCACTGAATCACATACAAGCTATATACCAAGGACACTACGGGTCTCAGCTGGAACTTACTGTGCATAAAATACACTTCCTGTTGCCTCAGTTATAGTACCACTTTTAGAAAATGTCCCAAAGAAAATCTGCAAAGAATCATGAGAATTCACAGAAACAACCTAAAAGTGTACAGAAAACAGTAAATACTTTTTTCAAGCATGCAGACAAAAATAAGAATAAAAAGGGTCTAGAAATCACACAGATATCTCCTGAAGAAAACTCATGCGACATGGAGGAAGCTTCTAGATGCTCATCTCTGGCTACTCCTGAATGGAAAATGACAACCCTATCACATACAAGGCAATGGAGGGTCTTATTAAACAGGTTAAATCCTATATAAAGGATGAATGTGCAGACCTAAAAAAAGGACATTAATAAGTTAGGGCATAGAGTAGATTCTTTGGAGGAACATGAATATGCCATTTCCCAAAATGTAGCAGCCCTCTACTCCAAGGTTTCCAAACAACATCAACATATAACTGAATTAGAAGATAAATTGGACAATTTAGAAAACCGATCACGACAGAGAAATCTCAAGTTTAGAGGGATTCTCAAAACGGTACAAACCAACGAGATTCAGAGATATTTGCAGGCCTTCTTTGTCAAATTGACCAAAGATAATGAAGATGACATGCCTGAAATAGTTTTAAACAGGGCACATTGCTTCCTACGCCCTAAACAGGCTGAGGACCTGCCGCCCAGAGACATAATTTCCAATATTTCCAGCACAGAGAATTGATCTATAGCTATGCCAGGAAACAGCAAGCCATAATGTTCCAGGGCCATTGATTACAGGTGTTCCAGGATTTGTCAGCAAGGACTCTTCAAAAAAGTAGATACTTCTCTTCTTTAACTACCCATTTTACACACACTAAAAATTCCCTATAGATGGGGGTTACATAGTGATCCCAACATTGGTGATCACTATGTAAAATGGGAAGAAAATGGAATGTGATTTAATGTCCAATGATGAAAGCTTCTGCAAAATGATGAGCATTCCACCTCCAGAAGGTGAAGAATCTCCTTCATCCCACAAGCAAATGCCACGACAGGACATCCACAAGACTCAAAAACATCCCTGGGCTGATGTGCCTAATAAACAGAATAAAAGATGACACACCAACTCTGCTAAACAATATAAAGAACCGCCATTATACTGAGCTTAGAATCTCTGACTTTTCTTTCTTTAACTTTTTCTAACAACACACTGTCGTTGTGGAAAGTTAGATGTTTATGGACATAAGTTAAGTCTAGTAACTAGATAGACATATATTTGTTATGTTATGGAAAGTTTATGTGTTTCGTTGTTTTCCCACAAACCAGACTAAAATATAAGGAATATACAACCGATTGGCCCCTGGCTCAATCAGGTTAGCGGCATAGGTATGGTGGACAATTAACCAGTTTATGTGATATTGCCTTAAGGCATATTTGCCCTTGAATGTAACATTTGCCTCACCACCTAGCCTGACGACATGTTACAAAGATTTTGAACTGTAAACTAAAATTGTATTAACTAACTAACTATGGCCTAGATTACGAGTTGTGCATTAGGGTTAAAAAGCAGCGTTAAGAGGTCCTAACACTGCTTTTTAACGCCCGCTGGTATTACGAGTCTTGCAGGTACAGGTGTACCGCTCACTTTTTTGGCCAGACTTGGAAATACCGCAAATCCACTTACGTCAATTGTGTATCCTATATTTTCAATGGGACTTGCATAGCGCCGGTATTACGAGTCTGACCAAAAGTGAGCGGTAGACCCTCTCCTGTCAAGCCTGGTACCGCATTTAAAAGTCAGTAGTTAAGAGTTTTACACTACAACGCCGTAGCATAAAACTCTTAACTAAAGTGCTAAAAAGTACACTAACACCCATAAACTACCTATTAACCCCTAAACAGAGCGCCCCCCCCCCCACATCGCAAACAATAAAATAAATATTTTAACCCCTAATCTGCCGAACCGGACATCGCCGCCACTATAATAAATATATTAACCCCTAAACCGCAGCACTCCCGCATCGCAAACACTAGTTAAATATTATTAACCCCTAATCTGCAGCCCCTAACGTCGCCGCCACTATAATAAAGTTATTAACCCCTAAACCTAAGTCTATCCCTAACACCCCCTAACTTAAATATAATTTAAATAAATCTAAATAAAATTACTACAATTCACTAAATTATTCCTATTTAAAACTAAATACATACCTATAAAATAAACCCTAAGATAGCTACAATATAACTAATAGTTACATTGTAGCTATCTTAGGGTTTATTTTTATTTTACAAGCAACTTTGTATTTATTTTAACTAGTTCCAATAGTTACTAAATAGTTATTAACTATTTAATAACTACCGTTTACAATAAAGACAAATTTACCTGTAAAATAAAACCTAACCTAACCCTACAATTAAATTAATTACCTAAATTAAATACAATTAATTCAAATTTAAAAAAAAATCTAAAGTATGAAAACAAACACTAAATTACAGAAAATAATAAACAAATTACAAGATTTTTTAAACTAATTACACCTAATCTAATCCCCTAACAAAATAAAAAAGCCCCCCAAAATAAAAAAGCCCTACCCTACACTAAATTACAAATAGCCCTTAAAAGGGCCTTTTGCGGGACACTGCCCCAAAGTAATCAGCTCTTTTACCTGTAAAAAATAATTACAATTCCCCCCCAACATTAAAGGAGCAGTCAACACATTAGATTTGCATAATCAACAAATGCAAGATAACAAGACAATGCAATAGCACTTAGTCTGAACTTCAAATGAGTAGTAGATTTTTTTATAACAAATTTCAAAGTTATGTATATTTCCACTCCCCTTGTACCATGTGATAGCAATCAGCCAATCACAAATGCATATACGTATAGTCTGTGAATTCTTGCACATGCTCAGTAGGATCTGGTGACTCAAAAAGTGTAAATATAAAAGGCTGTGCACATTTTTTTTAATGGAAGTAAATTGGAAAGTTGTTTAAAATTACATGCTGTATCTGAATCATGAAAATTTAATTTAACCTGAGTGTCCCTTTAAAACCCACCACCCACACAACCAACCCTACTCTAAAACCCACCCAATCCCCCTTTAAAAAAACCTAACACTAACCCCCTGAAGATCACCCTACCGGGAGAGGTCTTCACCCAACCGTCCTCCAGACGGGCAGAAGTCTTCATCCAGACGGCATCTTCTATCTTCATCCATCCGGCGCGGAGTGGGTCTATCTTCTAATGACGGCCGACGACCGAATGAAGGTTCCTTTAAATGACGTCATCCAAGATGGCGTCCCTTCAATTTCCGATTGGCAGATAGAATTCTATCAGCCAGTCGGAATTAAGGTAGAAAAAATCCTATTGGCTGATGCAATCAGCCGATAGGATTGAACTGGCATTCTATTGGCTGATTGGAACAGCCAATAGAATGCCAGCTCAATCCTATTGGCTGATTGGATCAGCCAATAGGACTTTTTCTACCTTAATTCCGATTGGCTGATAGAATTCTATCAGCCAATCGGAATTGAAGGGATGCCAGAAGAGGATGCTCTGCGTCGGATGTCTTGAAGACCCGCTCCGCGCCGGATGGATGAAGATAGAAGATGCCGTCTGGATGAAGACTTCTGCCCGTCTGGAGGACCACTTCTGCCCGGTTGGAAGAAGACGTCTCCCGGTAGGGTGATCTTCAGGGGGTTAGTGTTAGTTTTTTTTAAGGGGGGATTGGGTGGGTTTTAGAGTAGGGTTGGTTGTGTGGGTTTTAATGTTGGGGGGGGGGAATTGTAATTTTTTTGCAGGTAAAAGAGCTGATTACTTTGGGGCAATGCCCCGCAAAAGGCCCTTTTAAGGGCTATTTGTAATTAAGTGTAGGGTAGGGCTTTTTTTTTTTTTTATATTTTATTTCTTTTATTATTTTTCAAAACAAAATAAACAGAAAAACAGTAAATCAGATGTACAACATGTCAAGAGTAGAAAGGTTGAAACAATTTTGCCTTTGTGTACATTCAAAAACAGGCCTAGGAGGTACAATTTCAATTATATAGCCACATTTGTTACCGTTATAAACCAATCCGGTGTGCTCATATTATGACTCAAGCATTTGGCTAAAAAGAAATAAGTTCTGAGAATTTATCTCTATCTCCAAGTCCAGTTATTACAAAAGACCATGAAGTTTCTCTGGAGTTAGCATCAACCTTAGTGTGGCCATAATCTCAAAGAAAAACATGTAAATACAATGAGCATTCAAATGATTGAGTAAATCAAAATAATACATATCCAAGTAAACAACCTGCCATGAACAAACCACCACCTAAACTTTTTATTATCAGATGTGTATCTATATTTCCCCTCTTTTTTTATAACCATTTATCTATCTGATGTGTTCTCACCATATAAGAATTGTTCCCATAAAAATATCATATCATGATAAGTATCTATACCACCTGTTCTAAGGTAGTATAACCTCTCCAAGACTAGGGTACTCTTTACTAAGTCTAACCAGTTGGCAATCGTGGGAGGTTGGGCCTTCTTCCAGTGCTGTGGGATAAGCCTTTTTGCAGCATTTAATAAAATTTGGTAGAGGCTCCTTCTAATTTTACAGGGAATACGCGGCCTGGCATTAAACAAAACCCCCTCCGGTGAGAGGACCAATTCGACCCCAAGAATTTTACCAATTAGTTTGTGAATATGTATCCAAAAAGTGTGTATCATATCGCATTCCCACCATATATGGTACATCGTTCCTTCTTGTTCACACCCTCTCCAACACCTGTTACTAGCATTTGGAAACATATGTTTTAATTTGCTGGGGGTCAGGTACCACCTAGTGAGAATCTTGATATTTGTTTCAAGAGCTGTCGCTGAATGTGCTGATTTAGCCGTCGCCTGGAACCATGTCACCCATTTTTTATGAGGTATTTCTATCCCCAGTTCTTTTTCCCATCTATATGTGTAGTTTGGCTTAGTGTGGTAGTGTGATTTAAGAATGTCTTTATACATTATAGAAATAACTTTTTTGATGGGTTGCTGTGATGTGCACAGACGTTCAAACGTGGAACGTGTTCTAAACATATCCTGTTTAAATTTATGTATAGATAGATAGTGTCGAACCTGGTGGTACACAAACCAAGATTGGAATTGGTCAATGCCTTGTAATAGCAATTCATCTCTGTGTTTTAGACGCCCTCTATCCATCAACAGAAACACCGGTGTGTGGTCCAATAGTTTTGTGGGTAGGTTTGGATGGTGTTGTTTTCCCCAGGAGGCTAATTGAATTTCCCTATTTGGGTAAAGTGTTGTCAGAGGTGAGTAATTTGAAGTGACTTGTTTATGTGAATTACGTATTTTTAACCACGTTGACCAGGTCTCTTTAATAATTGGGTATTTTCCTATTAATTCTAATGGAGGTCTATGGGGTGCCCAGCACATTTCGCCTATGCAAGAGGTGTTCAAAAGTTGGGACTCTAGATGGACACTTCTCTTATTAGACCCATTTTCCTGTCTACACCATTCCACTACTTTATTTAGAGTAATCGCTAGTTTATAAAAATGCAGGTTTGGGACCCCCAACCCGCCCTCCTCCCTAAGTCTATAAAGGGTATTTTTTGCTAATCTAGGTGGTTTTCTTTGCCATATGTAAGTGTCTATGATGTTTTGTAATTTACTAATGTCTGTTGAGACCCCCGGTATTGGTAATGCTTGCATGATATAAAGGGCTTTGGGTAACAAGGTCATTTTTGCGGCAGCTATTCTCCCTAACCAGGAAATATTCTGTTTAGGGAGCCAAGAAGATATCAAATATTGATATTCCTCCAGTAGACGGCCATAATTCAATTTTCGTAAAGTCTCCATATCTTTAGAGAGGAAAATCCCCAAATACTTCAATGCTCTAGACTGAATTTTATATGGGAAGGAGCGATTAATCTCCTGTATCTCCTCTTCTGAGAGGTTGATTGGATACAGTTCAGATTTATTAGTATTTATCAGAAAGTTTGACACCGCGCCGTAAGCCTGTAGTTCGTGTTGAACGTGTGGTAAGGAGTGTATTGGGTCTGATAGGGTCATAAGTATGTCATCGGCGAATATTGCCAATTTATATTTTTCCCCTTGGATGTCAATGCCTTTTATGTTGGGGTGCTCACGCAATTTTATAGCTAGTGGTTCTAGGGACAATATGAAGAGAATGGGTGAGAGCGGGCAGCCCTGCCTCGTGCCATTTCTAATTTCAAACTGGTCAGAGAGCACCCCATTAACCCTAACCTGGGCAGAGGGGTTAGAGTATAATGCAATTATTTTTTGAATAAAGGTCTTGGGAAAGCCAAATTTCTGGAGTGTAATTTGTAGAAAAGTCCAATCTAATCTATCAAACGCCTTTTCGGCATCAGTCGATAGATAGACCGAGGGGACGTTTGATTTTTTAATGTATTCTAATAAATTTAAAACTTTACCTATATTATCCTTGGCTTCTCTCTGTGGGACGAACCCTACCTGATCATAATGAATCAAAGCTGGTAATAATTTATTAATCCTATTTGCTAAAATTTTTGCGTATAACTTGAGATCTACATTTAACAAAGAAATCGGCCTAAAATTTGCTGGGGTCTCTGGTTTTTTACCGGGCTTGGGGAGTACTGATATATGAGCCTGCAGCATAGTCTCCGGGAATGTAACGGATTCCGAAATCTGGTTAAATAAAGTATGCAGGTGGGGAACAAGTTGGGGACTAAAAACCTTATAGTACCTATTACTAAAGCCATCTGGTCCTGGGGCTTTCTCTGGTTTTAATTCTTTTATAGCTTCTAATATTTCCCTTTTGGAGATTGGGGCCTCTAGCAGGGCTGCCTAGTCTACTGTAAGCTTGGGGAGAGTCACAGTGTCTAAGTAAGACTCGCATTTCATCTGGTGGGATGTCAACTGTCTATTAGGGAACAAGTTATAGAGTCTGTGGTAGAAATCTTTAAATGATTTACCTATGGATCTCGTGTCTTCGAATGAAGTGTTGTGTGTAGTTTTGAGGGAATGTACATATGAGCTGGCCTGCTGTTTTTTTAAGGTCCTTGCCAAAAGTTTCCCAGATTTATTTCCTTCCCCATAGTATTTTTGTTTTATGTACAATTGGTACCTCTGCGATTCAATTTGTAAATGTTTATTGAGAGCCTCCCTCTTTTCCCGCAAATTGTCAACGAGTGCTTGGTCTTCAGGATGAAGCTTCAGAGCTAGGTCAGCCTCCGAAACTCCCTGAGCTAATGTGATGTATTCATTAAGGGATTGTTTACGTTTATAGGCTTTGAGTTTGATAAACTCCCCCCTAATGTAAGCCTTATGAGCTTCCCATACCGTCGTAGGACCAACTTCTGTTGAGCTATTGAGGGTAAAATAAGTATCTAAATATTCTGCAAATGACTCTCTCACTTTAGAATCTGAGAGAAGAACATTGTCCAATCGCCACGTAAATGGCTTGATGGGGGCCGAGGGCCAAGCTATCTTACACTCTACCATGGAATGATCGGACCATACCGTGTGTCTAATATTAGCGTTTTTTATTAAAGATAAAGCCATATGGTCCACTAAAATGTAATCAAGCCTTGAATAGCTTTTCTGCGGGTTAGAGAAAAAAGTATAGTCTCTAGTTTGTGGGTGTGTGTATCTCCAGGTATCATGGAGTGTCATCTTCTTAATATCCCTCCATATAGAGCTAAGCAATTTTTGGTTATGGCGAGTAGCTGGGTTAGAGCTATCTAATTCTGGCACTAAGGGGGTATTTAAGTCACCTGCTACGATCAAGGGGTCCTTAACTAAATCTAATATTTTGTTAGTACAGCTAGAGAAAAAGCGGTCTTGTCCAGTATTGGGGCAGTATAAATTGATAATGGTTACTGGCTTACCATATAACAGACCCATTATACCCAAATATCTACCCTCTTTATCCCTATCTAAAGACTGAAGTTTAAAAGGGATTGATCGATGAATTAATATACTAACACCATTAATTTTCTTACGTGTGTTTGTACTGTGAAAATGTTGCGTGAAGTGAGAGGACAAGAAGTTGGGTACCTTCCCGGTTTTAAAATGGGTTTCCTGAAGTAGGAGTATTTTCCCCCCTCTTCTATGAAGGTCCCGGAGAGCTAGGTTCCTTTTGTTAGGGCTGTTAAAGCCTCTCACATTTTGAGTGAGAATTTGTATGTGTTGAGTGTCAGTACCTGATGACATAATCGCTAGTTTCTGATTTTGGATTCTCACGGGTAGGTAGTGTTGGCCAGTTAGTCAGAGGAAAATAACTATCATATGAAATCATTCGTGTAATGTGGAATACCCAATGGTGGTGGTGTTGTAGGCAGGAAAAGCATAACATAATCCAAAAGAAAATAGCACAACTGGTGCAAACATAAAAAACAAAAATTAGTATTCTTTTAAAAGGGAGAACACAAACCCCTAGCGGGCAACAAATGTTAACTTTAGCTTTATGTATGTGGCATAACTAGCCTTATGGGGTGTGTAATATCAGAGATTCTACTACATAGAATAAGTTTCGAACCCTGTTAAAAAAATATAGTATAAACGTAAGAAGTAAGAGAACGTATCATCACATACATCAGTTTGAGCATATGTATACAACAGTTGACAAATTGAGAAAGACAGCATTGTTCAAACAGTTTATCTCATACCTGTCTTCATACGATTTTGTCCAGATCTCCAGTCAAGGGGCTCAACCGCCTCTGGAGCTACCAACTGGGTCCCAGCCGCCGCGGCCCCCCCCTTCTTAAAATTCCGGGAAGGGCCACGGCAGATGAGGCCCATGCAATGAGGGCAGATCCCCAACAGGAACCCCTCGCCAAAAAAAGAAGAGAAAACTAAACTAAATGGACATTAATAACTGATTCAAAAGGCTGGGAGTTCATTTTCCCATCCTGGGCAAACAGTCAGAGCTCTGGACGTCTGGAGTCACGGACTTTGTTGGAATCTTTTTCCATTCAGATCTCTGTGGTAGTGGCGGTGCAGGGTTACTTTTCTCCGCAATCTCTCTGTTTCCTTCATCTTGTGGGGATGGTGGTGAGATATCCAGGTCTTTACAGACTCGTAGGATGTCTGCTGTGGAATCGCAGATTAATCTTTTGCCTTTCCAAGGTATTTGTAGGTTGAATGGGTGACCCCATCTGTATGCAATATTGCGTTGTCTCAGCTTGGCAGTGAAGTATTTAAACTCCCTTCTTTTCTGCAGAGTTCTAGGTGTCAAATCTTCATATAGTTGGATAGATTCAGCTCTGAATCTGAGTGGGTATTTCTGGCGTGCCTTTTTCATAATCTCCTCTTTGATCTGATAGCTTGTTACTTTAACAATAACATCCCTTGGAGGTTGATCTCCCAGTGGCTTTGCTCGTAAGGCTCTGTGGAATCTATCTAAGGCTATCGTGGCTTCGGGTTCCACTCCTATGATATGTGTAAGGAGTTCTTGCAAATAATTCTCTAATTCTGTCGGTGGAATAGACTCTGGTATTCCCCTAATCCTAATATTGCCGCGACGACTTCGGTTTTCCAAGTCATCCAGCTTGTTCTCCATTTGTAATATGGATTCATCTTGTGCCGCAACTTTAGATCTAAGAAAAGTGATATTTGAGCTGGCGAGGTCCGTGCTATCCTCCAGCTTCTCCACCCTAAGACCCATGTCTGAAAGATCTTTTTTAATTTCGGAGATTTCCTCCCTTATGCACTGTTTGACCTGACAGATCAGGTTGGAGAAGTCTTTTTTAGAAGGTAGGGAGTCCAGAAGGGCCCTAGGGACAGAGATAGCAGATTCTGGGCCTTCTCCCTCCGACTCAGACGAGGCAGAAGAGGCATCAGTTCTAATGTCCTGCTGGGCAGCGATCTTTTTAGCAGATGTGTCTAGATGCTTGAAAAAATTGTTAACAGACGGGGTTGTTGCAGCTTGTTTTTTAAGTGGCTTTTCTGGTTTATTGCCTTTTTTAGGAGACATATTTAACAAGGTATGACAGTAAAAAAGGGCACTTTAAAATATATGTATTATACCTCACAGCCCGTTAATGCAGAAAATAAGGTGCAGCTGATGACCAGGATTCATAGGTGGTACATTGTAGTGTGGTATATATCTTAGATAAGCAAGACTTTCTCAGCCTGTGTATTGAACAGCTGGTGCATTAGAATATATGTCCCTTGTGATTATTTCTTGACAGACAGCATTTGCAGAAGATTCTACTTTCCGCAGGCCCTAGGCGCCAAGCACCACTTCTCACTATACCGAGATGGGCGTCCGGTTTGATCCCCATACAGGCCCAGAGTCCTGCATACAATTGCTAGTGTCTAATTGTAACCCAAATGTGGCAGAGCAGGGTTAGGTATGACTGCGTTTAACAACCGGAGTTCTCTATATGTGTGGATTAAAGCGTATTGTCACTGTAAGAGGTTGCTGGGGCAGTGAAGGGTGTATGTCTCCTGAGACCATGCTATTGCTATCATCATTTGTACTCACAGTTACTCTGCGTCTTTGCGGCCCCAGATGTTGCGTGCTGTGACTCTAGAATCCAAGATGGCGGGCGGGAGTGTTCACTCATCAGGCCCCGTGGTCAGTGTAAAATCTTTAGCTCCCGGTGTCATCCCAAATAAGGGTAGGCTCAAGATCTCACCGTAATATCTTTCACATATGGCCTCAGCATAGCCAAAGTCGCTCCCCACATATCTGACACGCGACTGCGGATCCTGGGTTTTTCCTATCCATGTGCCATCAGGTCAGCGGGAAAAGGCCAGTCCGTTATTGTTGCGGGTCCCCCATCTGATGTGTCCGCAGTTAGATACTCTGGACCCTGGAGTGATCAGGAATATTTATATGTGTTTTGATGCCAGTTAAACACACATTTAGCGCTACTTTGCCCTGTTAGGAGACCGGAGCTCACAGAAGTGCAGCCGTCTCCATTGAGCGCTGGCTCCGCCCCCCGGGTAGGGCTTTTTTATTTTGGGGGGGGCTTTTTTATTTTGTTATGGGGATTAGATTAGGTGTAATTAGTTTAAAATCTTGTAATTTGTTTATTATTTTCTGTAATTTAGTGGGTTTTTTTTCTTCGTACTTTAGATACATTTTTTTAATTGTAATTAATTGTATTTAATTTAGGTAATTAATTTAATTGTAGGGTTAGGTTAGGTGTTAGTGTAACTTAGGTTAGGTTTTATTTTACAGCTAAATTTGTCTTTATTTTAACAAGGTAGTTATTAAATAGTTAATAACTATTTACTAACTATTGGAACTAGTTAAAATAAATACAAAGTTGCCTGTAAAATAAAAATAAACCCTAAGATAGCTACAATGTAACTATTAGTTATATTGTAGCTATCTTATGGTTTATTTTATAGGTAAGTATTTAGTTTTAAATAGGAATAATTTAGTGAATTGTAGTCATTTTATTTAGATTTATTTAAATTATATTTAAGTTAGGGGGTGTTAGGGTTAGACTTAGGTTTAGGGGTTAATAACTTTATTATAGTGGCGGCGATGTTGGGGCGGCAGATTAGGGGTTAAGAAATATAGGTAGGTTGCGGCGACATAGGAGGCGGCAGATTAGGGGTTAATAAATAAAATGTAGGTGTCAGCGATGTTGGGGGCGGCAGATTAGGGGTTCATAAGTATAATGTAGGTGGCGGTGGTGTACGAAGCGGCAGATTAGGGGTTAATAAGTATAATGTAGTAGTAGTAATAAGTGTAAGATTAGGGGTGTTTAGACTCAGGGTTCATGTTAGGGAGTTAGGTATAGACATAAAATTTATTTCCCCATAGGAATCAATGGGGCTGCGTTAGGAGCTTTACGCTACTTTTTTGCAGGTGTTAGTTTTTTTTCAGCCGGCTCTCCCCCATTGATTCCTATGGGGAAATCGTGCACGAGCACGTTTTAGCAGCTCACCGCTAACGTAAGCAGCGCTGGTATTGAGGTGAGATGTGGAGCAAAATTTTGCTCTTCGCTCACTTTTTTGCGGCTAACGCCGGGTTTGTAAAAACCCGTAATGCCAGCTCTGTCAGCAAGTGAGCGGTGAGCATAAACTGCTTGTTAGCACCGCACAGCCTCTAACGCAAAACTTGTAATCTAGGTGCATGTCCGTTATGTTCTATACCAAACTCCTTGTTGGAGCCAATTGTTATTATATATTAACAATCATATGCTATCATATTAAGTGAAAGATAATTACATTAGCACTATACTAAGTTTTTTTTTTTTTTTTAGATTTAGCTGTTGTTAAATTACTATATATTGTTTGTAAAGGTGCGTTCACACCTAGTTTGACACATAGCTTCCTAAGCTACACTACCAATCAAGGACTGTTTGGTTTTGGCCAAAACAGTCTTTGAACTATTTACCCTAATTTTGTTTTTCTTCAATATACCTGTACTGATATATTGTGTGTATATTACCCCAGAACCCCATCCCATAAATATATCCTGTATAGTTTACTAAACTTCTCTACTATTAGCTAAATTACACTTGTTGATAACTACCATGACTACACATACTCAAGACGGACCGATTAATAAAGCTAGTCAAAACGTAAAAGGCTTTTTATCTGCGGAAAAAAGATCCATAGCTTACTATGACTTCTATAAAAAAGGAATTGATATTGTCATGACCCAAGAGACTCATTTTAGAAGACAGAACGAACCCAGACTTTCCGCTACATATCATACATATGTATCTCTTTGAAATGAAACACCCCATTAGAGTTGTTACAGAAACACACTGATAAAGAAAGCAGAATTCTGATACTAGTTGGCCTCTACTATGGTAGCCCGATTACATTAGCAAATATCTATGCTCCAAACAAATCAACTCCCCTCTTCTTCAAATCTCTCACCAATGTTTTACTAGACATTTCCAAAGGCCCAATTATATTGGGAGGAGATTTTAACTTTCCAATGAATCAAAAAATTAGACACATCTACGGGAAAATCATACCTTCGCAATAACCAACTGAAAAATAATTGTGCAATTCTACAGTCACTTATTTTATTTGACACCTGGAGGACAGTACACACGACACAAAGAGACTACACGTTCTTTTCCTATCGGCAGCATTCCTACTCCAGACTAGACTACATTTGCTACAATCAAACATTCCTAACAAACCTCATTCACTCCAAAATATCCCATACATCTTGGTCAGATCATAGTATGGTCATCACCACCTTTAAATGGTCAACTAAACCACAAAGGAAACTTAACTGGAGACTGAACGACACCATTCTCACAAACCAAGACACAATAGAGGAAAATATAAAATATACAGAAGAATATTTCCTCCTCTATAGACCTATAGACACATCAATTACAAATAGTTGGGAAGTATGCTTTATATGGGGCGTACTAATAAAGCATAACGCCAAACAACGAAAACTTAGATCTGCGCAGTTCACTTCCCTAACACAAGACCTTAATACCCAGGAATAACTACATAAACTAGACCACAATTCTACCCAGAAACTCACTAACCTGACAATAGCCATAGAAAACTTAAGTAAATTCCTAATACAAAATGCACATATGAGTGCCCTCACTGCTAAAACTAAATTCTTCGTAGAAAGTAATAAAGCAGGCCGTTTACTAGCCAGATCCCTCAAAAAACAAACTTACAGCGCATTTATCAGATCTATCACACATCCATCAGGCAAATCCCTCACTAAAAATGAGGACATAGCAGATAGCTTCGTGTCTTTCTATTCTAAATTGTATAACCTCAATCCCATTACGACCCAAAATAAAATTAACACTATTGATAGTTACTTATACAGGGAGTGCAGAATTATTAGGCAAATTAGTATTTTGACCACATCATCCTCTTTATGCATGTTGTCTTACTCCAAGCTGTATAGGCTCGAAAGCCTACTACCAATTAAGCATATTAGGTGATGTGCATCTCTGTAATGAGAAGGGGTGTGGTCTAATGACATCAACACCCTATATCAGGTGTGCATAATTATTAGGCAACTTCCTTTCCTTTGGCAAAATGGGTCAAAAGAAGGACTTGACAGGCTCAGAAAAGTAAATAGTGAGATATCTTGCAGAGGAATGCAGCACTCTTAAAATTGCAAAGCTTCTGAAGCGTGATCATCGAACAATCAAGCGTTTCATTCAAAATAGTCAACAGGGTCGCAAGAAGCATGTAGGAAAAACCAAGGCGCAAAATAACTGCCAATGAACTGAGAAAAGTCAAGCGTGCAGCTGCCAAGATGCCACTTGCCACCAGTTTGGCCATATTTCAGAGCTGCAACATCACTGGAGTGCCCAAAAGCACAAGGTGTGCAATACTCAGAGACATGGCCAAGGTAAGAAAGGCTGAAAGACGACCACCACTGAACAAGACACACAAGCTGGAACGTCAAGACTGGGCCAAGAAATATCTCAAGACTGATTTTTCTAAGGTTTTATGGACTGATGAAATGAGAGTGAGTCTTGATGGGCCAGATGGATGGGCCCGTGGCTGGATTGGTAAAGGGCAGAGAGCTCCAGTCCGACTCAGACGCCAGCAAGGTGGAGGTGGAGTACTGATTTGGGCTGGTATCATCAAAGATGAGCTTGTGGGGCCTTTTCGGGTTGAGGATGGAGTCAAGCTCAACTCCCAGTCCTACTGCCAGTTTCTGGAAGACACCTTCTTCAAGCAGTGGTACAGGAAGAAGTCTGCATCCTTCAAGAAAAACATGATTTTCATGCAGGACAATGCTCCATCACACGCGTCCAAGTACTCCACAGCGTGGCTGGCAAGAAAGGGTATAAAAGAAGAAAATCTAATGACATGGCCTCCTTGTTCACCTGATCTGAACCCCATTGAGAACCTGTGGTCCATCATCAAATGTGAGATTTACAAGGAGGGAAAACAGTACACCTCTCTGAACAGTGTCTGGGAGGCTGTGGTTGCTGCTGCACGCAATGTTGATGGTGAACAGATCAAAACACTGACAGAATCCATGGATGGCAGGCTTTTGAGTGTCCTTGCAAAGAAAGGTGGCTATATTGGTCACTGATTTGTTTTTGTTTTGTTTTTGAATGTCAGAAATGTATATTTGTGAATGTTGAGATGTTATATTGGTTTCACTGGTAAAAATAAATAATTGAAATGGGTATATATTTGTTTTTTGTTAAGTTGCCTAATAATTATGCACAGTAATAGTCACCTGCACACACAGATATCCCCCTAAAATAGCTAAAACTAAAAACAAACTAAAAACTACTTCCAAAAATATTCAGCTTTGATATTAATGAGTTTTTTGGGTTCATTGAGAACATGGTTGTTGTTCAATAATAAAATTAATCCTCAAAAATACAACTTGCCTAATAATTCTGCACTCCCTGCAAACTCTAGAAATCCCTTCTATACCAGATGAAGACAAACGATTGATAGACTCACCAATAACATTGCAAGAGATTATTTCCACAATACAAGCACTCCCGGCGGGTAAATCTCCAGGTCCTAATGGCCTTACAGCAAAATTGTATCAATTACCCCAAAACCAACTAAGCCCACATTTATATAACCTTTTCACCTCAATCGATCAAGGTAATGCTTTTTCTCAATCACTACTCGAGGCCCCAATTATGGTCATCCCAAAACAAGACAAACCCAGGGACTAAGTAGGGAACTATAGACCTATATTCCTTATAAATTTGGACATAAAAATATACGCTAAAATACTTGCGACACGGTTGAACACAGTCTTACCAAAGATAATATACCCAGACCAAGTGGGATTTGTGAAGGTGCGGAAGGCAAAAGATAATACAATTGGGGTCCTACATTCCCTGCAGCTAGCTTTAGATAAACAAAAGTGCCTCCTGTTCTCGGATGATATCATCTTCATATTACAATCTCCATCCACATCATTACCTGCACTACTACATACTCTCAAGGACTACAAACAAGCTTCTAACTTCACTATAAATATGGATAAATCTGGGCTCATGTCAATTTATTTATCATTGCATGACTTTGATATATAACTCACAATACTAACTTTGCCGTTACCAACAAACTTAAGTACTTGGGTCTGATAATCCCCAAAAATGCACAAGACTTATTTCTCGATAATTTCATAGCAATTCAAACTAGCTCACGGAAGCTATTAGAAACATGGCACAAACAAGGCCACTTATTGTGGATGGGACAAATTAATACTGTCAAAATGATGATTGTCCCCAAGTACTTATATGTATTCCAGGCACTACTGATAGCTTTGCCTCAACATTATCTCAAAACCCAACAAAAAACATAATTTATGTAAGAACTTACCTGATAAATTCATTTCTTTCATATTGGCAAGAGTCCATGAGCTAGTGACGTATGGGATATACATTCCTACCAGGAGGGGCAAAGTTTCCCAAACCTCAAAATGCCTATAAATACACCCCTCACCACACCCACAATTCAGTTTAACGAATAGCCAAGAAGTGGGGTGATAAGAAAGGAGCGAAAGCATCAACAAGGAATTGGAATAATTGTGCTTTATACAAAAAAATCATAACCACCACAAAAAAGGGTGGGTCTCATGGACTCTTGCCAATATGAAAGAAATTAATTTATCAGGTAAGTTCTTACATGAATTATGTTTTCTTTCATGTAATTGGCAAGAGCCCATGAGCTAGTGACGCATGGGAATACGCAAATACCCAAGATGTGGAACTCCACGCAAGAGTCACTAGAGAGGGAGGGATAAAAACAGAATTTATGTTTACCTGATAAATTACTTTCTCCAACGGTGTGTCCGGTCCACGGCGTCATCCTTACTTGTGGGATATTCTCTTCCCCAACAGGAAATGGCAAAGAGCCCAGCAAAGCTGGTCACATGATCCCTCCTAGGCTCCGCCTACCCCAGTCATTCGACCGACGTTAAGGAGGAATATTTGCATAGGAGAAACCATATGATACCGTGGTGACTGTAGTTAAAGAAAATAAATTATCAGACCTGATTAAAAAACCAGGGCGGGCCGTGGACCGGACACACCGTTGGAGAAAGTAATTTATCAGGTAAACATAAATTCTGTTTTCTCCAACATAGGTGTGTCCGGTCCACGGCGTCATCCTTACTTGTGGGAACCAATACCAAAGCTTTAGGACACGGATGAAGGGAGGGAGCAAATCAGGTCACCTAAATGGAAGGCACCACGGCTTGCAAAACCTTTCTCCCAAAAAATAGCCTCAGAAGAAGCAAAAGTATCAAACTTGTAAAATTTGGTAAAAGTGTGCAGTGAAGACCAAGTCGCTGCCCTACATATCTGATCAACAGAAGCCTCGTTTTTGAAGGCCCATGTGGAAGCCACAGCCCTAGTGGAATGAGCTGTGATTCTTTCAGGAGGCTGCCGTCCGGCAGTCTCGTAAGCCAATCTGATGATGCTTTTAATCCAAAAAGAGAGAGAGGTAGAAGTTGCTTTTTGACCTCTCCTGTTACCAGAATAAACAACAAACAAGGAAGATGTTTGTCTAAAATCCTTTGTAGCATCTAAATAGAATTTTAGAGCGCGAACAACATCCAAATTGTGCAACAAACGTTCCTTCTTCGAAACTGGTTTCGGACACAAAGAAGGCACGACTATCTCCTGGTTAATGTTTTTGTTAGAAACAACTTTTGGAAGAAACCCAGGTTTAGTACGTAAAACCACCTTATCTGCATGGAACACCAGATAAGGAGGAGAACACTGCAGAGCAGATAATTCTGAAACTCTTCTAGCGGAAGAAATTGCAGCCAAAAACAAAACTTTCCAAGATAGGCCTAGATTTAGAGTTCGGCGGTAGCCGTCAAAACCAGCGTTAGAGGCTCCTAACGCTGGTTTTGGCCGCCCGCTGGTATTTGGAGTCAGTGATTAAAGGGTCTAACGCTCACTTTACAGCCGCGACTTTTCCATACCGCAGATCCCCCTACGCCATTTGCGTAGCCTATCTTTTCAATGGGATCTTTCTAACGCTGGTATTTAGAGTCGTTTCTGCAGTGAGCGTTAGAGCTCTAACGACAAGATTCCAGCCGCCTGAAAAAAGCAGGAGTTAAGAGCTTTCTGGCTAACGCCGGTTTATAAAGCTCTTAACTACTGTGCCCTAAAGTACACTAACACCCATAAACTACCTATGTACCCCTAAACCGAGGTCCCCCCACATCGCCGCCACTCGATTAAAATTTTTAACCCCTAATCTGCCGACCGCCACCTACGTTATACTTATGTACCCCTAATCTGCTGCCCCTAACCCCGCCGACCCCTATATTATATTTATTAACCCCTAACTTGCCCCCCACAACGTCGCCGCAAGCTACTTAAAATAATTAACCCCTAATCTTCCGACCGCAAATCGCCGCCACCTACGTTATCCCTATGTACCCCTAATCTTCTGCCCCTAACATCGCCGACCCCTATGTTATATTTATTAACCCCTAATCTGCCCCCCACAACGTCGCCGACACCTACCTACACTTATTAACCCCTAATCTGCCGAGCGGACCTGAGCGCTACTATAATAAAGTTATTAACCCCTAATCCGCCTCACTAACCCTATCATAAATAGTATTAACCCCTAATCTGCCCTCCCTAACATCGCCGACACCTACCTTCAATTATTAACCCCTAATCTGCAGACCGGAGCTCACCGCTATTCTAATAAATGTATTAACCCCTAAAGCTAAGTCTAACCCTAACACTAACACCCCCCTAAGTTAAATATAATTTTTATCTAACAAAATAAATTAACTCTTATTAAATAAATGATTCCTATTTAAAGCTAAATACTTACCTGTAAAATAAATCCTAATATAGCTACAATATAAATTACATTTATATTATAGCTATTTTAGGATTAATATTTATTTTACAGGTAACTTTGTATTTATTTTAACCAGGTACAATAGCTATTAAATAGTTAAGAACTATTTAATAGTTACCTAGTTAAAATAATTACAAAATTACCTGTAAAATAAATCCTAACCTAAGATATAATTAAACCTAACACTACCCTATCAATAAAATAATTAAATAAACTACCTACAATTACCTACAATTAACCTAACACTACACTATCAATAAATTAATTAAACACAATTGCTACAAATAAATACAATTAAATAAACTAGCTAAAGTACAAAAAATAAAAAAGAACTAAGTTACAGAAAATAAAAAAATATTTACAAACATAAGAAAAATATTACAACAATTTTAAACTAATTACACCTACTCTAAGCCCCCTAATAAAATAACAAAGACCCCCAAAATAAAAAATTCCCTACCCTATTCTAAAATACAAAAATTACAAGCTCTTTTACCTTACCAGCCCTGAACAGGGCCCTTTGCGGGGCATGCCCCAAGAATTTCAGCTCTTTTGCCTGTAAAAAAAAACATACAATACCCCCCCCCCAACATTACAACCCACCACCCACATACCCCTAATCTAACCCAAACCCCCTTAAATAAACCTAACACTAATCCCCTAAAGATCTTCCTACCTTGTCTTCACCATCCAGGTATCACCGATCCGTCCTGGCTCCAAGATCTTCATCCAACCCAAGCGGGGGTTGGCGATCCATAATCCGGTGCTCCAAAGTCTTCCTCCTATCCGGCAAGAAGAGGACATCCGGACCGGCAAACATCTTCTCCAAGCGGCATCTTCTATGTTCTTCCATCCGATGACGACCGGCTCCATCTTGAAGACCTCCAGCGCGGATCCATCCTCTTCTTCCGACGACTAGACGACGAATGACGGTTCCTTTAAGGGACGTCATCCAAGATGGCGTCCCTCGAATTCCGATTGGCTGATAGGATTCTATCAGCCAATCGGAATTAAGGTAGGAATTTTCTGATTGGCTGATGGAATCAGCCAATCAGAATCAAGTTCAATCCGATTGGCTGATCCAATCAGCCAATCAGATTGAGCTCGCATTCTATTGGCTGTTCCGATCAGCCAATAGAATGCGAGCTCAATCTGATTGGCTGATTGGATCAGCCAATCGGATTGAACTTGATTCTGATTGGCTGATTCCATCAGCCAATTAGAAAATTCCTACCTTAATTCCGATTGGCTGATAGAATCCTATCAGCCAATCGGAATTCGAGGGACGCCATCTTGGATGACGTCCCTTAAAGGAACCGTCATTCGTCGTCTAGTCGTCGGAAGAAGAGGATGGATCCGCGCTGGAGGTCTTCAAGATGGAGCCGGTCGTCATCGGATGGAAGAACATAGAAGATGCCGCTTGGAGAAGATGTTTGCCGGTCCGGATGTCCTCTTCTTGCCGGATAGGAGGAAGACTTTGGAGCACCGGATTATGGATCGCCAACCCCCGCTTGGGTTGGATGAAGATCTTGGAGCCAGGACGGATCGGTGATACCTGGATGGTGAAGACAAGGTAGGAAGATCTTTAGGGGATTAGTGTTAGGTTTATTTAAGGGGGTTTGGGTTAGATTAGGGGTATGTGGGTGGTGGGTTGTAATGTTGGGGGGGGGGGTATTGTATGTTTTTTTTTTACAGGCAAAAGAGCTGAAATTCTTGGGGCATGCCCCGCAAAGGGCCCTGTTCAGGGCTGGTAAGGTAAAAGAGCTTGTAATTTTTGTATTTTAGAATAGGGTAGGGAATTTTTTATTTTGGGGGTCTTTGTTATTTTATTAGGGGGCTTAGAGTAGGTGTAATTAGTTTAAAATTGTTGTAATATTTTTCTTATGTTTGTAAATATTTTTTTATTTTCTGTAACTTAGTTCTTTTTTATTTTTTGTACTTTAGCTAGTTTATTTAATTGTATTTATTTGTAGCAATTGTGTTTAATTAATTTATTGATAGTGTAGTGTTAGGTTAATTGTAGGTAATTGTAGGTAGTTTATTTAATTATTTTATTGATAGGGTAGTGTTAGGTTTAATTATATCTTAGGTTAGGATTTATTTTACAGGTAAATTTGTAATTATTTTAACTAGGTAACTATTAAATAGTTCTTAACTATTTAATAGCTATTGTACCTGGTTAAAATAAATACAAAGTTACCTGTAAAATAAATATTAATCCTAAAATAGCTATAATATAAATGTAATTTATATTGTAGCTATATTAGGATTTATTTTACAGGTAAGTATTTAGCTTTAAATAGGAATCATTTATTTAATAAGAGTTAATTTATTTCGTTAGATAAAAATTATATTTAACTTAGGGGGGTGTTAGTGTTAGGGTTAGACTTAGCTTTAGGGGTTAATACATTTATTAGAATAGCGGTGAGCTCCGGTCTGCAGATTAGGGGTTAATAATTGAAGGTAGGTGTCGGCGATGTTAGGGAGGGCAGATTAGGGGTTAATACTATTTATGATAGGGTTAGTGAGGCGGATTAGGGGTTAATAACTTTATTATAGTAGCGCTCAGGTCCGCTCGGCAGATTAGGGGTTAATAAGTGTAGGTAGGTGTCGGCGACGTTGTGGGGGGCAGATTAGGGGTTAATAAATATAACATAGGGGTCGGCGATGTTAGGGCAGCAGATTAGGGGTACATAGGGATAACGTAGGTGGCGGCGGTTTACGGAGCGGCAGATTAGGGGTTAAAAGTGTAATGCAGGGGTCAGCGATAGCGGGGGCGGCAGATTAGGGGTTAATAAGTGTAAGGCTAGGGGTGTTTAGACTCGGGGTACATGTTAGAGTGTTAGGTGCAGACGTAGGAAGTGTTTCCCCATAGGAAACAATGGGGCTGCGTTAGGAGCTGAACGCTGCTTTTTTGCAGGTGTTAGGTTTTTTTTCAGCTCAAACAGCCCCATTGTTTCCTATGGGGGAATCGTGCACGAGCACGTTTTTGAGGCTGGCCGTGTCCGTAAGCAACTCTGGTATCGAGAGTTGTATTTGCGGTAAAAATGCTCTACGCTCCTTTTTTGGAGCCTAACGCAGCATTTGTTTGAACTCTCGATACCAGAGTTAAATTTATGGTGCGGCCAGAAAAAAACCCGCGGAGCGTTAACAGCCCTTTTACCGCCAAACTCCAAATCTAGCCGATAATAACTTAATATCAACGGAATGTAAGGGTTCAAACGGAACCCCCTGAAGAACTGAAAGAACTAAGTTGAGACTCCAAGGAGGAGTCAAAGGTTTGTAAACAGGCTTGATTCTAACCAGAGCCTGAACAAAGGCTTGAACATCTGGCACAGCTGCCAGCTCTTTGTGAAGTAACACAGACAAGGCAGAAATCTGTCCCTTCAAGGAACTTGCAGATAATCCTTTCTCCAATCCTTCTTGAAGAAAGGATAGAATCCTAGGAATCTTTACCTTGTCCCAAGGGAATCCTTTAGATTCACACCAACAGATATATTTTTTCCATATTTTGTGGTAAATTTTTCTAGTTACAGGCTTTCTGGCCTGAACAAGAGTAACAATAACAGAATCTGAGAACCCTCGCTTTGATAAGATCAAGCGTTCAATCTCCAAGCAGTCAGCTGGAGTAGGACCAGATTCGGATGTTCGAACGGACCTTGAACAAGAAGGTCTCGTCTCAAAGGTAGCTTCCATGGTGGAGCCGATGACATATTCACCAGATCTGCCTACCAAGTCCTGCGTGGCCACGCAGGAGCTATCAAGATCACCTACGCCCTCTCCTGATTGATCCTGGCTACCAGCCTGGGGATGAGAGGAAACGGCGGGAATACATAAGCTAGGTTGAAGGTCCAAGGTGCTACTAGTGCATCTACTAGAGTCGCCTTGGGATCCCTGGATCTGGACCCGTAGCAAGGAACCTTGAAGTTCTGACGAGAGGCCATCAGATCCATGTCTGGAATGCCCCACAGTTGAGTGATTTGGGCAAAGATTTCCGGATGGAGTTCCCACACCCCCGGATGCAATGTCTGACGACTCAGAAAATCCGCTTCCCAAGTTTCCACTCCTGGGATGTGGATTGCAGACAGGTGGCAGGAGCGAGTCTCCGCCCATTGAATGATTTTGGTCACTTCTTCCATCGCCAGGGAACTCCTTGTTCCCCCCTGATGGTTGATGTACGCAACAGTCGTCATGTTGTCTGATTGAAACCGTATGAACTTGGCCCTCGCTAGCTGAGGCCAAGCCTTGAGAGCATTGAATATCGCTCTCAGTTCCAGAATATTTATCGGTAGAAGAGATTCTTCCCGAGACCAAAGACCCTGAGCTTTCAGGGATCCCCAGACCGCGCCCCAGCCCATCAGACTGGCGTCGGTCGTGACAATGACCCACTCTGGTCTGCGGGAGGTCACCCCTTGTGACAGGTTGTCCAGGGACAGCCACCAACGGAGTGAGTCTCTGGTCCTCTGATTTACTTGTATCTTCGGAGACAAGTCTGTATAGTCCCCATTCCACTGACTGAGCATACACAATTGAAATGGTCTTAGATGAATGCGCGCAAAAGGAACTATGTCCATTGCCGCTACCATCAAACCTATCACTTCCATGCACTGCGCTATGGAAGGAAGAGGAACGGAAGGAAGTATCCGACAAGAGTTTAGAAGTTTTGTTTTTCTGGTCTCTGACAGAAAAATCCTCATTTCTAAGGAGTCTATTATTGTTCCCAAGAAGGGAACTCTTGTCGACGGAGATAGAGAACTCTTTTCCACGTTCACTTTCCATCCGTGAGATCTGAGAAAGGCCAGGACTATGTCCGTGTGAGCCTTTGCTAGAGGAAGGGACGACGCTTGAATCAGAATGTCGTCCAAGTAAGGTACTACAGCAATGCCCCTTAGTCTTAGCACCGCCAGAAGGGACCCTAGTACCTTTGTGAAAATCCTTGGAACAGTGGCTAATCCGAAAGGAAGCGCCACGAACTGGTAATGCTTGTCCAGGAATGCGAACCTTAGGAACCGATGATGTTCCTTGTGGACAGGAATATGTAGATACGCATCCTTTAAATCCACCGTGGTCAAGAATTGACCTTCCTGGATGGAAGGATTGTTCGAATGGTTTCCATTTTGGACGATGGAACCTTGAGAAAACTTGTTTAGGATCTTGAGATCTAAGATTGGTCTGAACGTTCCCTCTTTTTTGGGAACTACGAACAGATTGGAGTAGAACCCCATCCCTCGTTCTTTTAATGGAACAGGAAGAATCACTTCCAGAAGATAACCTTGGAAGACTATTTCTAGCGCCCAAGGATCCAGAACATCTCTTGCCCAAGCCTGAGTGAAGAGAGAGAGTCTGCCCCCCACCAAATCCGGTCCCGGATCGGGGGCCCGCATCTCATGCTGTCTTGGGAGCAGTGGCAGGTTTCTTGGCCTGCTTTCCTTTGTTCCAGCCTTGCCTTGGTCTCCAGGCTGGATTGGCTTGAGAAGTATTACCCTCCTGCTTAGAGGACGTAGCACTTGGGGCTGGTCCGTTTCTGCGAAAGGGACGAAAAACATAATTTATGCTTACCTGATAAATTCCTTTCTTCTGTTGTGTGATCAGTCCACGGGTCATCATTACTTCTGGGATATAACTCCTCCCCAACAGGAAATGCAAGAGGATTCACCCAGCAGAGCTGATATAGCTCCTCCCCTCTACGTCAGTCCCAGTCATTCGACCAAGAATCAACGAGAAAGGAGTAACCAAGGGTGAAGTGGTGACTGGAGTATAATTTAAAAGATATTTACCTGCCTTAAAAACAGGGCGGGCCGTGGACTGATCACACAACAGAAGAAAGGAATTTATCAGGTAAGCATAAATTATGTTTTCTTCTGTTATGTGTGATCAGTCCACGGGTCATCATTACTTCTGGGATACCAATACCAAAGCAAAAGTACACGGATGACGGGAGGGATAGGCAGGCTCATTATACAGAAGGAACCACTGCCTGAAGAACCTTTCTCCCAAAAATAGCCTCCGAAGAAGCAAAAGTGTCAAATTTGTAAAATTTGGAAAAAGTATGAAGCGAAGACCAAGTTGCAGCCTTGCAAATCTGTTCAACAGAGGCCTCATTCTTAAAGGCCCAAGTGGAAGCCACAGCTCTAGTGGAGTGAGCTGTAATTCTTTCAGGAGGCTGCTGTCCAGCAGTCTCATAGGCTAAACGTATTATGCTACGAAGCCAAAACGAGAGAGAGGTAGTAGAAGCTTTTTGACCTCTCCTCTGTCCAGAATAAACGACAAACAGGGAAGAAGTTTGGCGAAAATCTTTAGTTGCCTGCAAGTAGAACTTGAGGGCACGAACTACATCCAGATTGTGTAGAAGACGTTCCTTCTTTGAAGAAGGATTTGGACACAAGGATGGAACGACAATCTCTTGATTGATATTCCTGTTAGTGACTACCTTAGGTAAGAACCCAGGTTTAGTACGCAGAACTACCTTGTCTGAGTGAAAAATCAGATAAGGAGAATCACAATGTAATGCTGATAACTCAGAGACTCTTCGAGCCGAGGAAATAGCCATTAAAAATAGAACTTTCCAAGATAACAATTTTATATCAATGGAATGAAGGGGTTCAAACGGAACACCTTGTAAAACGTTAAGAACTAAGTTTAAACTCCATGGCGGAGCAACGGCTTTAAACACAGGCTTGATCCTAGCTAAAGCCTGACAAAAGGCCTGGACGTCTGGATTTTCTGACAGACGCCTGTGTAACAAGATGGACAGAGCTGAAATCTGTCCCTTTAATGAACTAGCTGATAAACCCTTTTCTAAACCTTCTTGTAGAAAAGACAATATCCTAGGGATCCTAACCTTACTCCTGGAGTAACGTTTGGATTCGCACCAGTATAGGTATTTGCGCCATATTTTATGGTAAATCTTTCTGGTAACAGGCTTCCTAGCCTGAATCAGGGTATCAATAACCGACTCAGAAAAACCACGCTTTGATAAAATCAAGCGTTCAATTTCCAAGCAGTCAGTTTCAGAGAAGTTAGATTTTGATGTTTGAATGGACCCTGTATCAGAAGGTCCTGTCTTAGAGGTAGAGACCAAGGTGGACAGGATGACATGTCCACTAGATCTGCATACCAAGTCCTGCGTGGCCATGCAGGCGCTATTAGAATCACTGATGCTCTCTCCTGTTTGATTTTCGCAATCAATCGAGGAAGCAGCGGGAAGGGTGGAAACACATAAGCCATCCCGAAGTTCCAAGGTGCTGTCAAAGCATCTATCAGAACCGCTCCCGGATCCCTGGATCTGGACCCGTAGTGAGGAAGTTTGGCGTTCTGGCGAGACGCCATGAGCTCTATCTCTGGTTTGCCCCAACGTCGAAGTATTTGGGCAAAGATCTCCGGATGAAGTTCCCACTCTCCCGGATGAAAAGTCTGGCGACTCAAGAAATCCGCCTCCCAGTTCTCCACTCCCGGGATGTGGATTGCTGACAGGTGGCAAGAGTGAGACTCTGCCCAGCGAATTATCTTTGATACTTCCATCATTGCTAGGGAGCTTCTTGTCCCTCCCTGATGGTTGATGTAAGCTACAGTCGTGATATTGTCCGACTGAAACCTGATGAACCCCTGAGTTGTTAATTGGGGCCAAGCCAGAAGGGCATTGAGAACTGCCCTCAATTCCAGAATGTTTATTGGAAGGAGACTCTCCTCCTGATTCCATAATCCCTGAGCCTTCAGAGAATTCCAGACAGCGCCCCAACCTAGCAGGCTGGCGTCTGTTGTTACGATTGTCCAGTCTGGCCTGCTGAATGGCATCCCCCTGGACAGGTGTGGCCGATAAAGCCACCATAGAAGAGAATTTCTGGTCTCTTGATTTAGATTCAGAGTAGGGGACAAATCTGAGTAATCCCCATTCCACTGACTTAGCATGCACAATTGCAGCGGTCTGAGGTGTAGGCGTGCAAAAGGTACTATGTCCATTGCCGCTACCATTAAGCCGATCACCTCCATGCATTGAGCTACTGACGGGTGTTGAATGGAATGAAGGACACGGCATGCATCTTGAAGCTTTGTTAACCTGTCTTCTGTCAGGTAAATCTTCATTTCTACAGAATCTATAAGAGTCCCCAAGAATGGAACTCTTGTGAGAGGAAAAAGAGAACTCTTCTTTTCGTTCACTTTCCAACCATGCGACCTTAGAAATGCCAGAACTAACTCTGTATGAGACTTGGCAGTTTGAAAGCTTGAAGCTTGTATTAGAATGTCGTCTAGGTACGGAGCTACCGAAATCCCTCGCGGTCTTAGTACCGCCAGAAGGGCACCCAGAACCTTTGTGAAGATTCTTGGGGCCGTAGCCAATCCGAATGGAAGAGCTACAAACTGGTAGTGCCTGTCTAGGAAGGCAAACCGTAGATACCGTTGATGATCTTTGTGAATCGGTATGTGAAGGTAAGCATCCTTTAAATCCACTGTGGTCATGTACTGACCCCTTTGGATCATAGGTAAGATTGTCCGAATAGTTTCCATTTTGAACGATGGAACTCTTAGGAATTTGTTTAGAATCTTTAAATCTAAGATTGGCCTGAAAGTTCCCTCTTTTTTGGGAACCACAAACAGGTTTGAGTAGAACCCTTGTCCTTGTTCCGACCGCGGAACCGGATGGATCACTCCCATTAATAACAGATCTTGTACACAGCGTAGAAACGCTTCTTTCTTTATCTGGTTTGTTGACAACCTTGACAGATGAAATCTCCCTCTTGGGGGAGATAATTTGAAGTCTAGAAGGTATCCCTGAGATATGATCTCTAGCGCCCAGGGATCCTGAACATCTCTTGCCCAGGCCTGGGCGAAGAGAGAAAGTCTGCCCCCCACTAGATTCGGTCCCGGATCGGGGGCTCTCGGTTCATGCTGTCTTTGGGGCAGCAGCAGGTTTCCTGGCCTGTTTGCCCTTATTCCAGGACTGGTTAGGTTTCCAGCCTTGCCTGTAACGAGCAACAGCTCCTTCCTGTTTTGGTGCAGTGGAGGTTGACGCTGCTCCTGTTTTGAAATTCCGAAAAGGACGAAAATTAGACTGTCTAGCCTTAGCTTTGGCTTTGTCTTGAGGTAGGGCGTGGCCCTTACCTCCTGTAATGTCAGCGATAATTTCTTTCAAACCGGGCCCAAATAAAGACTGCCCCTTGAAAGGTATATTAAGTAATTTGGACTTAGAAGTAACATCAGCTGACCAGGATTTTAGCCACAGTGCTCTACGTGCCTGTATGGCGAATCCTGAGTTCTTAGCCGTAAGTTTGGTTAAATGTACTACGGCCTCCGAAATGAATGAATTAGCTAGTTTAAGGACTCTAAGCCTGTCCATAATGTCGTCTAGCGTAGATGAACTAAGGTTCTCTTCCAGAGACTCAATCCAAAATGCTGCCGCAGCCGTAATCGGCGCGATACATGCAAGGGGTTGCAATATAAAACCTTGTTGAACAAACATTTTCTTAAGGTAACCCTCTAATTTTTTATCCATTGGATCTGAAAAAGCACAGCTATCCTCCACCGGGATAGTGGTACGTTTAGCTAAAGTAGAAACTGCTCCCTCCACCTTAGGGACCGTTTGCCATAAGTCCCGAGTGGTGGCGTCTATTGGAAACATCTTTCTAAATATTGGAGGGGGTGAGAACGGCACACCGGGTCTATCCCACTCCTTAGTAACAATTTCAGTTAATCTCTTAGGTATAGGAAAAACGTCAGTACTCGCCGGTACCGCAAAGTATTTATCCAACCTACACAGTTTCTCTGGTATTGCAACGGTGTTACAATCATTGAGAGCTGCTAAGACCTCCCCTAGTAATACACGGAGGTTCTCCAATTTAAATTTAAAATTTGAAATATCTGAATCCAATCTGTTTGGATCAGAACCGTCACCCACAGAATGAAGCTCTCCGTCCTCATGCTCTGCAAGCTGTGACGCAGTATCAGACATGGCCCTAGTATTGTCAGCGCACTCTGTTCTCACCCCAGAGTGATCACGCTTGCCTCTTAGTTCTGGTAATTTAGACAAAACTTCAGTCATAACAGTAGCCATATCATGTAATGTTATCTGTAATGGCCGCCCAGATGTATTAGGCGCCATAATATCACGCACCTCCCGGGCGGGAGATGCAGGTACTGCCGCGTGAGGCGAGTTAGTCGGCATAACTCTCCCCTCGCAGTTTGGTGAAATTTGTTCACATTGTACAGATTGACTTTTATTTAAAGTAGCATCAATACAGTTAGTACATAAATTTCTATTGGGCTCCACCTTGGCATTGGAACAAATGACACAGATATCTTCCTCTGAGTCAGACATGTTTAACACACTAGCAATAACTTGCAACCTGGTTATAATCTTTTTTAGCAAAAACGTACTGTGCCTCAAAGAGGTACTTAAACGATTAAATGACAGTTGAGATAATGAACTGAAAAAAAACAGTTATAGCATCAACTTTAAAATAACACAACTTTTAGCAAAGGTTTGTTCCCATTAGTAAATAACAATAACTAAATTTGACATAAAAAATTATAGAGTAACGTTTTTATTCACAGTCAATATAAAATTCTCACAGCTCTGCTGAGAGAATGTACCTCCCTTCAAAGAAGTTTGAAGACCCCTGAGATCTGTCAGTGAACCGGATCATGCAGGAAATATAATAGTAGCTGACTGGAAATTTTTGATGCGTAGCAAAGAGCGCCAAAAACGGCCCCTCCCTCTCACACACAGCAGTGAGGAGAAACGAAACTGTCACAATTTAAAGCAGACAACTGCCAAGTGGAAAATAATGCCCAAACATTTATTCACTCAGTACCTCAGCAATGTAAACGATTCTACATTCCAGCAAAAACGTTTAACATGATAATATTTATTAAAAGGATTAGTGACCTTTAACAGAGTAGTTCCGGTGAAATACCATTCCCAGAATACTGAAGTGTATACATACATGTCATTATAACGGTATAGCAGGATTTTCTCATCAATTCCATTCAGAAAATAAAAACTGCTACATACCTCAATGCAGATTCATCTGCCCGCTGTCCCCTGATCTGAAGCTTTTACCTCCCTCAGATGGCCGAGAACAGCAATATGATCTTAACTACTCCGGTTAAAATCATAGTAAAAAACTCTGGTAGATTCTTCTTCAAACTCTGCCAGAGAAGTAATAACACGCTCCGGTGCTATTGTAAAATAACAAACTTTTGATTGAAGTCATAAAAACTAAGTATAATCACCATAGTCCTCTCACACATCCTATCTAGTCGTTGGGTGCAAGAGAATGACTGGGACTGACGTAGAGGGGAGGAGCTATATCAGCTCTGCTGGGTGAATCCTCTTGCATTTCCTGTTGGGGAGGAGTTATATCCCAGAAGTAATGATGACCCGTGGACTGATCACACATAACAGAAGAAATTAGGTTTATTTTTGGCCTTGAAAGACCTATTCTGAGGAAGGGCGTGGCCCTTGCCCCCAGTGATATCAGAGATAAACTCTTTCAAGTCAGGGCCAAACAGTGTTTTCCCCTTGAAAGGAATGTCAAACAATTTGTTCTTGGAAGACGCATCCGCTGACCAAGATTTTAACCAAAGCGCTCTGCGCGCCACAATAGCAAACCCAGAATTTTTCGCCGCTAACCTAGCCAATTGCAAGGTGGCGTCTAGGGTGAAAGAATTAGCCAATTTAAGAGCACGAATTCTGTCCATAATCTCCTCATAAGAAGAAGAATTACTAATAATCGCCTTTTCTAGCTCATCGCACCAGAAACACGCGGCTGTAGTGACAGGGACAATGCATGCAATTGGTTGTAGAAGGTAACCTTGCTGAACAAACATCTTTTTTAGCAAACCTTCTAATTTTTTATCCATAGGATCTTGGAAAGCACAACTATCTTCTAAGGGTATAGTGGTGCGCTTGTTTAGAGTAGAAACCGCCCCCTCGACCTTGGGGACTGTCTGCCATAAGTCCTTTCTGGGGTCGACTATAGGAAACAATTTTTTAAATATGGGGGGAGGTACGAAAGGTACACCGGGCCTGTCCCATTCTTTATTAACAATGTACGCCACCCGCTTGAGTATAGGAAAAGCTTCGGGGGGCCTCTAGGAACTTGTCCATTTTACATAGTGTTTCTGGAATGACCAGATAATCACAATCATCCAAATTGGATAACACCTCCTTAAGCAGAGCGCGGAGATGTTCCAACTTAAATTTAAAAGTAATCACATCAGGTTCAGCTTGTTGAGAAATTTTTCCTGAATCTGAAATTTCTCCCTCAGACAAAACCTCCCTGGCCCCCTCAGACTGGTGTAGGGGCCCTTCAGAAACAATATCATCAGCGTCCTCATGCTCTTCAGTATTTTCTAAAACAGAGCAGTCGCGCTTTCGCTGATAAGTGGGCATATTGGCTAAAATGTTTTTGATAGAATTATCCATTACAGCCGTTAATTGTTGCATAGTAAGGAGTATTGGCGCGCTAGATGTACTAGGGGCCTCCTGTATGGGCAAAACTGGTGTAGACGAAGGAGGGGATGATGCAGTACCATGCTTACTCCCCTCACTTGAGGAATCATCTTGGGCATCATTTTTACTAAATTTTTTATGACATAAATCACATCTATTTAAATGAGAAGGAACCTTGGCTTCCCCACAGTCAGAACACAATCTATCTGGTAGTTCAGACATGTTAAACAGGCATAAACTTGATAACAAAGCACAAAAAACGTTTTAAAATAAAACCGTTACTGTCACTTTAAATTTTAAACTGAACACACTTTATTACTGCAATTGCGAAAAAGTATGAAGGAATTGTTCAAAATTCACCAAAATTTCACCACAGTGTCTTAAAGCCTTAAAAGTATTGCACACCAAATTTGGAAGCTTTAACCCTTAAAATAACGGAACCGGAGCCGTTTTTATATTTAACCCCTTTACAGTCCCTGGAATCTGCTTTGCTGAGACCCAACCAAGCCCAAAGGGGAATACGATACCAAATAATGCCTTCAGAAAGACTTTTCTATGTATCAGAGCTCCACACACATGCAGCTGCATGTCATGCTGTTCTCAAAAACAAGTGCGCCATACCGGCGCGAAAATGAGGCTCTGACTATGATTAGGGAAAGCCCCAATAGAATAAAGTGTCTAAAACAGTGCCTGCCGATATTATTTTACAAAAAATACCCAGATTAAATGATTCCTCAAGGCTAAATATGTGTAAATATGATCGATTTAGCCCAGAAAATGTCTACAGTCTTAATAAGCCCTTGTGAAGCCCTTATTTACTGTGTGAATAAAAATGGCTTACCGGATCCCATAGGGAAAATGACAGCTTCCAGCATTACATCGTCTTGTTAGAATGTGTCATACCTCAAGCAGCAAAAGACTGCTCACTGTTCCCCCAACTGAAGTTAATTCCTCTCAACAGTCCTGTGTGGAACAGCCATGGATTTTAGTAACGGTTGCTAAAATCATTTTCCTCATACAAACAGAAATCTTCATCTCTTTTCTGTTTCAGAGTAAATAGTACATACCAGCACTATTTTAAAATAACAAACTCTTGATTGAATAATAAAAACTACAGTTAAACACTAAAAAACTCTAAGCCATCTCCGTGGAGATGTTGCCTGTACAACGGCAAAGAGAATGACTGGGGTAGGCGGAGCCTAGGAGGGATCATGTGACCAGCTTTGCTGGGCTCTTTGCCATTTCCTGTTGGGGAAGAGAATATCCCACAAGTAAGGATGACGCCGTGGACCGGACACACCTATGTTGGAGAAATAAAGACAGCCAATTCCACTGAAAAAACAATCCACAACCCAAATCAAAAGTTTTAATCTTTATAATGAAAAAAACTGAAATTATAATCAGAAGAATCAGACTGAAACAGCTGCCTGAAGTACTTTTCTACCAAAAACTGCTTCTGAAAAAGAAAAAACATCAAAATGTTAGAATTTAGTAAAAATATGCAAGGAAGCCCAAGTTGCTGCTTTGCAAATCTGATTAACAGAAGCTTCATTCTTAAAAGCCCAGGAAGTAGAAACTGACCTAGTAGAATGAGCCGTAATCCTTTGAGGCGGGGATTTTCCCCGACTCCACATAAGCATGATGAATGAAAAGCTTTAACCAAGACGCCAAAGAAATGGCAGAAGCCGTCTGACCTTTCCTAAAACCAGAAAAGATAACAAATAGACTAGAAGTCTTACTGAAATCTTAGTAGCTTCAACATAATAGTTCAAAACTCTGACCACATCCAAAGAATGTAAGGATATTTCCAAAGAATTCTTAGGATTTAGGACACAAGGAAGGAACAATAATTCCTCTATTAATGTTGTTAGAATTCACAACTTGAGGTAAAAATTTAAATAAAGACAGCAAAAACCGCCTTATCCTGATGAAAAATCAGAAAAGGAGACTCACAAGAAAGAGCAGATAATTCAAAAACTCTTCTAGCAGAAGAGATGGCCAAAAGGAACAATACTTTCCATGAAAGTAATTTAATGTCCAAAGAATGCATAGGCTCAAACGGAAGAGCCTGTTAAGCCCTCAGAACCAAATTAAGACTCCAAGGAGGAGAAATTGGCTTAATAACAGGCTTGATACGAACCAAAGCCTGAACAAAACAATGAATATCAGAAAGATTAGCAATTTTTTATGTGAAACAGCACTGAAAGAGCAGAGATTTGTCCTTTCAAGGAACTTGCAGACAAAACCTTATGAAGAAACTATAAAATTCTAGGAATTCTAAAAGAAAGCCAAGAGAAAATATGAGAAGAGCATAATAAGATGTAAGTCTTCCAAACTCGATAATAAATCTTTCTAGACACAGATTTACGAACCTGCAACATAGTATTAATCACTGAGTCAGAGAAACCTCTATGACTAAGCACTAAGCGTTTTAATTTCCATACCATCAAATTTAATAATTTGATTTCCTGACGGAAAAAAAACGAATCTTAAGGTCTGGCCTAAATGGAAGTGACCAAGGTTGGCAACTGGACATCCGAACAAGAACCATATACCAAAACCTGAGCGGCCATGCTGGAGCCACCAGCAGCACAAATGATTGCTCCATGATGATTTTGAAAAATCACTCTTAAAAAGAAGAACCAGAAGGAGCAAAAATATAGGCAGATTGATAACTCCAAGGAAGTGTCAATGCATACACTGTTTCCGCCTGAGGATCCCCGCACCTGAATAGGTACCTGGGAAGTTTTCTTGTTTAGATGAGATGCCATCAGAACTATTACTGGAAACCCTCACATCTGAACAATTTGAAAAAACACATCTGGGTAAAGAGACCATTCTCCCGGATGTAAAGCTTGATTGACAGAGATAATCCGCTTCCCAATTGTCTAAACCTGGGATATGGACAGCAGAAATTAGACAGGAGCTGGATTTAGCCCAAGCAAGTATCCGAGATATTTCTTTCACAGCCTAAGGACTGAGAGTCCCACCCTGATGATTGACATACGCCACAGTTGTGACATTGTCTGTCTGAAAACCAATAACGTCTCTCTCTTCAAAAAGAAGCCAAAACTGACAAACTCTGAGAATGCACGGAGTTCCAAAATATTGAATGGTAATCTCGTAACTTACTTCACCGCTTCCATGGGAGGCAAAGTTTGTAAAACTGATTTGTGGGTGTGGTGAGGGGTGTATTTATAGGCATTTTGAGGTTTGGGAAACTTTGCCCCTCCTGGTAGGAATGTATATCCCATACGTCACTAGCTCATGGACTCTTGCCAATTACATGAAAGAAAATAATAGACTCCTTTATTTGGTCTTATAAGAAACCCAGAATTGCCAAACATACATTATAGCTTAGCAAAGTAGATGGAGGCCTTAATGTCCCTAATTTAACAAACTATTATAGAACAGCACATTTGACCAGGGTATTGTAATGGAATCACGCATGTCCCACTAAAATATGGATCCAGATTGAAGTTTTCTTATCTAACGCCCAACATATGAGAGACGTAACTTGGCCCCCCAAATTGGCCAGAATAGATACCTTCCTAAATAATAGATATGTCAAAGCCACTTTAGAGATCTGGGATTATGTAATTACACACACAAAAGGGATATCAACCCCAGTGTCCCCCTTGACCCCGTTGCTAAACAATTGACTCTTTCTACAACACTGTCTCTTGACTCACATAAATCTGATTGAGGTATACCAGAACTAACCTATCTATTTAATAACCGATTCCGTTAGTGTCAAAGTTCTAAATGAGGAATTAGGGCCCCCATTTCAAAACTGTTACTCCTATCTACAAATCAGACACACTATCACTTCCACCCCATTTAAACAAGATATTTTAAGGCCCCTCACTCTTTTTGAGAAAGTATAGACCACTCCTTCTATAAGAAAAGCACACCTTTCCATTATGCTTAGAGGCTCATTCCCAGAGAAAACCCCCCCACATATCTAGTGAAATGGAATTCAGAGTTACAATCTAATATTGACGATTACGGATGGAAACGCTGCTTTAAAATGACTCACTCCTCTTCCATTTCATTAACCCTTACTGAACTTAACTATAAAATACTAGCCTGATGGTATCTTACACCTCAACGACTACGAACCATCTATCCCAATGCTTCTGCCAGTTGCTGGAGAAGATGTGGAGAGATAGGAACCATGACTCATATCTGGTGGTCCTGTCCCAATATTACAAACTACTGGACACAATTAGAATGTGGCATAAACCAAACTTTGGACACCAGCATAGTTGTTGGAGGTGGCGCAAAAAAGATTGCTGTTCCAAATAAGGTAAAAACGGATTATGTGGTTTTCAAAATTATATATAATTAATTTAAAATATTAAAACTTATGATGATTATGTCTCTAGTTTATATTCCTTTTGGTAAATAAATGAGCGTTAACAAGTGGTATATGGTTTTAAAACAAGCTTCTTTATTTATATAACATTTGAAACATGCAAATGAGCAAGTAAAAATTTAGTTCACAATATTGTTAAAACCTGACACCGGTGTCCATCAGTTAAACAGAATCTAAGTGTTTATAGGAGATAGTAACTGATATTGCTATTTTTACAACATTTAAAAGAAGTCCGAACAATAAAATATTGCTAAACAATTGCTAGAAAAATAAAAGGTTGCTAAAACGGCAAGTTTCTCTACTTAAGTGCAGAGTGTATTGGTATAAACAGCGGTTCACTTTGTGTTGTTGCATATATTTTTATATATTTTTACACATATTTCTAAAATTGCACAGAATAAAAAGTTTATTGATGGAAATGACTAAAAGTTGCAAATAATTGTATCAATATATTAAGTAGCTTTCACTGTATTTTCTCACTATTTTAGTATCCCTTGTTATAGGAACGAGAGTTTTTAGTGGCTTAAAAGCTTTTTGTAATAAGTTTCACTGTGATGGTACCTTTGTAGTGCTTCTGGCTGATTACACTTATTAAGAAAGTCCGTGGTGGGAGAAGATTTCAAAGTGTTAAAAGGCCTTGGTGGAAGAAGATTCCTAAGTAGGTGAAATGGCCGGTTGTTCCCAGTATTGGAGCTGCGGTTGGTAATGTGTTATAATTACCGTTCCTGCAGGCTTTGTAATCCTAAAATTAGAGGTGGGTATCCTTTCGGTCAGTGACCGATATCTTTAAACTAAAAAAGCCGCTCAACTAGCGGAGTTTCTATGGCAGTGAATGACTTGCGGTCCAATTCCCTCTGTTGTATGTTAAAGCCTCTATTGTTGCTGGTTCAGAGGTTCCAATAACACTTGGTTGTCTGTGTAGCTTATGAATGATAGTGCTCCTTTCGGTCAGTGACCGATCACTTGCTGGTTGTTATAATTAGACCTCCTTTAATCTTATGCGATGAAGTGGCAGTTCTTCTTATAGCGGTTAGTCTCGCCAGACTTGGAAAAAGATACAATGTTGCAGAAAAGAGCACAGTGTGGTATATGGCTCTGATTGTGGTGAACAAGGAATCATCTGAGCCCTCTGTGCTCTTTTCTGCAACATTGTATCTTTTCCCAAGTCCGCTATAAGAAGAACTGCCACTTCATCGCATAAGATTAAAGGAGGTCTAATTATAACAACCAGCAAGTGATCGGTCACTGACCAAAAGGAGCACTATCATTCAGAAGCTACACAGACAACCAAGTGTTATTGGAACCTCTGAACCAGCAACAATAGAGGCTTTAACATACAACAGAGGGAATTGGACCGCAAGTCATTCACCGCCAAAGAAACTCCGCTAGTTGAGCGGCTTTTTTAGTTTAAAGATATCGGTCACTGACCGAAAGGATACCCACCTCTAATTTTAGGATTACAAAGCCTGCAGGAACGGTAATTATAACACATTACCAACCGCAGCTCCAATACTGGGAACAACCGGCCATTTCACCTACTTAGGAATCTTCTTTCACCAAGGCCTTTTAACACTTTGAAATCTTCTCCCACTACGGACTTTCTTACTAAGTGTAATCAGCCAGATACACTACAAAGGTACCATCACAGTGAAACTTATTACAAAAAGCTTTTAAGCCACTAAAAACTCTCGTTCCTATAACAAGGGATACTAAAATAGTGAGAAAATACAGTGAAAGCTACTTAATATATTGATACAATTATTTGCAACTTTTAGTCATTTCCAGCAATAAACTTTTTATTCTGTGCAATTTTAGAAATATGTGTAAAAATATATAAAAATATATGCAACAACACAAAGTGAACCGCTGTTTATACCAATACACTCTGCACTTAAGTAGAGAAACTTTTAGCAACCTTTTATTTTTCTAGCAATTGTTTAGCAATATTTTATTGTTCGGACTTCTTTTAAATGTTGTAAAAATAGCAATATCAGTTACTATCTCCTATAAACACTTAGATTCTGTTTAACTGATGGACACCGGTGTCAGGTTTTAACAATATTGTGAACTACATTTTTACTTGCTCATTTGCATGTTTCAAATGTTATATAAATAAAGAAGCTTGTTTTAAAACCATATACCACTTGTTAACGCTCATTTATTAACCAAAAGGAATATAAACTAGAGACATAATCATCATAAGTTTTAATATTTTAAATTAATTATATATAATTTTGAAAACCACATAATCCGTTTTTACCTTATTGGGAACAGCAATCTTTTTTGCGCCACTTCCAACAACTATTTTCATAACAAAACTTTGGGATAACGTTTTTTTCAGGTGAGCTTGATTCCCTACCAGTCAGACAGTCCACTCTTATTTTCTTTGGACACCAGCATAACTCTTCACCCAAACCTTATCCTCCTTAATCAAACCCTACCTCTAGGATGTGTTTATCGCACAAAACTGCTTCATTTGATGCTGACATGTGCTAAAAGGCTAATCCCCAGACTCTGGAAGACACAGCAGATCACAACTTTTTCTATGCATTATTGTTACATAGAGAAATGTAATTTCATACTTGACATTAGGGTTGCACCGATACCATTTTTTTAAGACCGAGAACAAGTACCGATACTTGTATACAAATACTCGCCAATACCAATTACCGATACTTTTTTTTTTTATGTCATTTGACAGTTAACCAAGCACAATACAGACTAATTATTTAAGATTCCTTCTTTATAATTATGAAGGACTGTAACTTAAAAGACATTATGAAATAATAAAACAGTTTTATTTGTAATAAAGTTCACAGAACATGTTTATAAATAAAAATATTACAATAAAATATATTAATACTAACAACAAATAATAAATATAAAATCACAACCAACCAAAAGTGCAATACAGTAAAAAATAGAAAAATAGTAAAAATAGAACAGTGCACTGTTTAATAATGGGAAACAACACTATGGGCTAAATTACATTTCACTGGTAAGTTTTACCAATGCTATGCTAAAGTCTATGGAGTACATGAGTACTCTTCCTGCAATTATATAAGCTAACCTATGGATGTTCCTCAGTGTACAGTATGTTTTGAACATCATTGTGCAAGATGAGAACTAGCAGCAAAAAGGCAATTTAGCAATTAGAATCATTTTTCAAAAGTTAGTGGCAAGTTCTTTTTAAGGAACAGAACAGAAGCCAAGTTCAGCTATAAGTCTGTTTTTGCTATCAGTAAGGAGGTTTGACTCTAAGCTGAACAGTCTTACACTTTCCACACTACTGCATGGGGCAGAAAGATATTTTTGGACCATTTTAGCCAGAGCTGAAAATCTCAGTTTATTAACTGACCAGTACTTCAGGGGTTTGTCTGAATGAGGTACAGTGATCTCTCCTACAATAATACAAATAACAGCAATTTGTATTGGCAGAACAGTAGTAAACAATTTTTAGTTTAGTCTCCACTTCAGCTTAAAATGAAATGGGACCATGCAGTTTGAAAAAACGCCACAAGATAGCATATGGGTAGGAAGTGGAGGTATCGGTATAAGTATCGGTGCATTTGCACGAGTACAAGTACTCATGCAAATACTTGGTATCGGTACCGATACCGATACTAGTATCGGTATCGGTGCAACCCTACTTGACATAATATTTTTTGTGGGAACAGAGGACAGATAATATAGTTCTCTGCCTGCACTATGAGTCCCATTTTGATTTCAGCCACTCAATCTAGGAAATCTTTTTATATCAAAGTGTAACTGAAGCTATTGATCTATGATATATTTTGGAAAACCTGTTTGACATGTATAGGATATATCCTACATTCCTTGCTTTTCTTTTCCCTTCCCTTTATCCCTCTCCAAATCTCATTTTCCCCACCCTATATGCACATCCTATTTAAAAAATTCATTTAAAAATGTATATAATCGCCTTATGTACTATTCAATGTATTATTGTAAAAGTTTATTTGACCCAATAAAAAACATTTAAATAAAAAAAAAATACACAAAAAAAACTTTCAAGAACAACACAGAGCAAACCAACTGCTGCAAAAATGTACAGCTCCCACTCTGTATTGTGCACACTTAACTGAAGTGCATGACACGGCTTGTCAATATCACTGATCTGGGAATGTGCACCACTTCTGTCACACAGTACAAGATAATGAGATACAAAGATGGCGGCGCCCAGTGAAGATGCAGACCTTCACTAACAGGCACTTTTGAAGAGTTAAAAATAAGAAAGCTGCAGACAGAGGAGGGAAAAATAATAACCATGCTGCTGTAGTTGTACCAGCAGTTTAAAGTCCCTTTAAAGGGATAGTCTAGTCAAAATTAAACTTTCATGATTCAGATAGAGCATGCAATTTTAAGCAACTTTCTAATTTACTCCTATTATTAATTTTCTTCATTCTCTTGGTATCTTTATTTGAATGTAAGCTTAGGAGGCAGCCCATGTAGACACCAATCAGAAAGCGCTACCCAGGTGCTGAACCAAAAACGGGCCGGTTACTATGCTTACATTCTTGTTTTTTTAAAATAAAGATAACAAGAGAATGAAGAGAAATTGATAATAGGAGTAAATGAGAATGTTGTTTAAAATTGCATGCTCTATCTGAATCATGAAAGTTTAATTTTGAATTGGCTATCCCATTAAGCAGTTTAAGGTTTCCTTACCATGGAATATGGCTTCTGGGGAAATGCTGAGTTAACTGCCTTAAAGGGACAGTCTAGACCAAAATAAACTTTCATGATTCAGATAGAGCATGTAATTTTAACAATTTTCCAATTTACTTTTATCACCAATTTTGCTTTGTTCTCTTGGTATTCTTAGTTGAAAGCTTAACCTAGGAGGTTCATATGCTAATTTCTTAGACCTTGAAGCCCACCTCTTTCAGATTGCATTTTAACAGTTTTTCACCACTAGAGGGTGTTAGTTCACATATTTCATATAGATAACACTGTGCTCGTGCAAGTGAAGTAATCTGGGAGCAGGCACTGATTGGTTAGACTGCAAGTCTGTCAAAAGAACTGAAAAAAGGGGCAGTTTGCAGAGGCTTAGATACAAGATAATCACAGAGGTTAAAAGTATATTATTATAACTGTGTTGGTTATGCAAAACTGGGAAATGGGTAATAAAGGTATTATCTATTTTTTAAAACAATAAATATTCTGGTGTAGACTGTCCCTTTAAATATATATATATACGTTCATGAGATATTTTCTAGTCAGCTTTTTACACATATACTCGCAAGTAATGCAGCCTGTAGCTACAAACGGAATTATTGTTTTCTATTTTCTTTGCTATACTTGCAGATTACCATACATTGAAAAATGAGACAACTATTCCAGACCAAAGAGGAAAAAATTAAAAGGGACAGGAAACCCCAAACTTTTTCTTTCATGATTTGGATACAACATACAATTTTAAACAACTTTCCAATTTACTTCTAATATCAAATGGGCTTCATTCCCTTGGTACTCTTCGCTGAAGAAAAAGCATTGCACTACTGACAGCTAGCTGAACACATCTAGTTAGCCAATCACAAGAGACAAAGGTGTGCAGGCACCAATTAGCAGCTAGTTCCCACTAGTGTATTATTTTTCAACAAGGAATACCAAGAGAACAAAGCATATTTCAAAATAGCAGTAAATTTAAAAGTGTCTCAAAATGACATGCTACATCTGAATCATGCAAGTTTTATTTTAACTTTCCTATCACTTTAATCAGAACACGTAAGCTAGACTGCTCAGCATGTGACGTCCATAGATGATAGTATAATCTCCTGAATATTAGCAGCATCATCCAGTGTTCGTCAGCAGGTCCCGTTTGCGATATGAATACTAAAACAGTATTTGCCCAGTAGCGATCCTTACAATTCATACATTTTTTTTTTAAAAGTTTCCATCTCACAAAAACCGCTCACGATTCAGACACGACACAATCAGGTTTTTTTCCCCCTACTACAGGGCCTGAAAACGTTTGACTGCACTGCAGTCAGATACGCAGAGTGAGTAATGGCTGCAATTCCATCAGGAGATGTTGGAAATATGGCTGCTAATTAATTCTGTTACTAGTTTCTAAGAAATAAAATGAGAAAAGTATTTTTAGAGCTCTGTTTTTTAGATGAAAGATGTTTCCTTTCAGCATTTGTATAAATTTTACCACGCAACGCAAAGGGAGTATGAATCAAATGATATGAAACTGTTACTTTTTGTGTTCGTATCACCGTGCCCCTAGGGATAATTTTTTTTCTCAGAACAATCCTTAGTGAGCTGACTCATATATCTGTAACACAATTCACAAAGCAGCGAGGAGAAGATCTTTCATCTGGAATCCAAAAGACAGTGTTTAAAATCTTTCTCCTCAAAAAAAGATATAGAGCTTACAAAAAATATATATACTTAAAGGGGCAGAAAACTCTAATATATGCAGTATATATATATATATATATATATATATATATATATATATATATATATATATACACACACACACACACAGGTAGCCCTCAATTTACACTGGGGTTAGGTTCCAAAAGTATTGGTTGTAAATAGAAACCAGTGTAAATTGAAACCCAGTTCATAATGTAAGTCAATGGGAAGTGAGGGAGTTAGGTTCCAGGCCCCTCTCAAAATTTCAAAATTGGCATAAGTAACCGAACACATTATATTTAAAGGGACACTGAACCCACATTTTTTCTTTCATGATTCAGATAGAGCATGCAATTTTAAGCAACTTTCTAATTTACTTCATTCTATTGCTATCTTTATTTAAAAACCAAAAATTTAAGTTTAGAAGCCGGCCCATTTTTGGTTCGCAACCTGGGTTGTGCTTGCCGATTGGTGGATAAATGCACCCACCATTAAACAAGTGCTGTCCAGGGCTCTGAACCAAAAATTGTCTGGCTCCTTAGCTTAGATGACTTCTTTTTCAAATAAAGATAGCAAGAGAACGAATAAAAATGACAATAGGAGTAAATTCGAAAGTTGCTTAAAACTGCATGCTCAATCTGAATCATGAAATAATTTTTTGGGGGTTTAGTGTCCCTTTAATGCTTTGAAATTAAGACGAAGGGGCCTATTTATCATGATGTTGTGAGCGGACATGATCAGATATTGCGGATCATGTCCGCTGCACATCGATAAATGCCGACAGCATACGCTCTCATCATTTATCATTGCACCAGCAATACCGCCCCCTGCAGATTCGCGGCCAATCGGCCGCTAGCAGGGGGTGTCAATCAACCCGATCATATTTGATTGGGTTGATTTCCGGCGATGTCTGTCTGCTGCTTCAGAGCAGACAGACAGGTTATGGGGCAGCGGTCTTTCTGGCGAGCCTGAAGGCTCGCAAGAAACACGGGGCATCAAGCTCCGTTCGGAGCTTGATCATTCGGCCCCTAAAAATGCTAAACAGCATTATAAACAGTATAACGTAATGAAATCCACCTTTTACATTAAACAGATGAAAGAAAAAGAGAAAAAAACAACACCACAATTCCCTTTAAAGGGATAATCTAATCAAAATTAAACTTTCATGATTCAGATTGAACAGACCATTTTAAGCAACTTTCTCATTTACTCCTATTATCAAATTTTCTTTGTTCTCCTGGCATCTTTATTTGAAAAAGCAAGAATGTAAGCATAGGAGCCGGCCCCTTTTTTGTTCAGAACCTGGGTAGCACTTTATGATTGATGTCTAAATGTAGCCACCAATCAGCAAGCGCTACCCAGGGGCTGGCTCCTTAGCTTACATTCAAATAAAGATACCAAGAGAACAAAGAAAAATTGATAATAGGAGTAAATCAGAAAGTTGCTTAAAATTACAGGCTTTGGGGCCTATTTATTATGGTGCGAGCGGACATGATCCAATATAGCGGATCATGTCCGCTGCACATCGATAAATGCAGACAGCATACGCTCTCTGCATTTATCATTGCACCAGCAATTCTTGTGAACTGCTGGTGCAATACCGCCACCTGCAGATTTGCGGCCAATCGGGGGTGTCAATTAACCCGATCGTATTTGATCGGGCTGATTTCTGTCCGCCGCCTCAGAGCAGGCAAACAGATTATGAAGCAGCGATCTTTACTATGGAACTTGATAAATATGCCCCTTAATCTGAATCATGAAAGTTTAATTTTGACTAGACTATTCCTTTAAGCAGCGGCCCCGTGATGATAGTTTGTAAACTCTGTTCCAAACTCTTCTACAGAACAAAACACTACAAGCGCCACAGTAGCCAGACACTAAGAAAGCAATGAGGAACAAGATGCTTGAGGAAGCTTTTTCGTGCACAGCAAATGAATGCACTTTCGCAGTTGTCTGTAATATGATGACCTAGAGTGCCTTTATAGACAGTAATGGTGCTTTTACTAGCAGGGTATTGTGTACAATAAAAAAAAGGAAAATTAAGTCATTTTCTTACAGCTTCCAAATGACCAGCTTCAATAACTGTTGGATACAACATTCCCATCAACCACTGCACTGTGCATCACTCCTTCAGGTAGTAACACGTTTAAATATGTGGGAACTGAAGTTTATAATTGGCCGCGAGTCTGCAGGGGGCGGCATTGCATTAGCAGCTCTTGTGAACTGCTGGTGCAATGCTGAATACGTAGAGCATATTTCTCTCCGTATACAGCGAGGTCTGGCGGACCTGATCTGCACTGTCGGATCAGGTCCGCCAGACCTTGTTAAATAGAGGCCAAAGTCTATCAAAGGTAGGATTAGGGACATCAGCACCAAGATCAGTGGTCACAGCAAAAGCTTTTGTATAGTGGAAGAACATGGGCAGTAACGATCACGTGACCTTCTCCAGTATCAGTCACGCGACTGACAAAAAAGGGCGCTATTCTGAAACGGCGCAAACAGAAACCGGCGCAAGGCGAGGGCCACCTATGTGTATATATATATATATATAATGTATACAAAAGACCACTATTGAAACGTTTTAAAATATTTTGCTTGACACAATGGTTAAAGGGACAGTCTGCACCAGCATTTTTATTGTTTTAAAAGATAGATAATCCCAGGGGCGAAACTACAGGGGGTGCAGAGGTCGCAGGTGCGACTGGGCCCCTGAGGGTGGGGGCCCAGCTAAAAAAAAAATTTTTTTTTTTTTTTTTTTATAATTTTTTTTTTTAATAAAAAATGTTAACCTACCACTGCCTGCACTGATATCATGTGAGTGTGACATGACTACAGGGGTTAGTGTTTCTGTTTTACCCATTGGTGTTTATGTGTGTGTATGTATGTGACTGTGTGTGTATTTATGCATGTATGTGTGTTTATGTATGTTTGTGGAACCAACAAATTACAGACCTTGTTACTACAGCATGGGGGGGCAGGGGGGATAAACAGTGTCACTATACAGTACCACTATATACAGTATGGGGGGGTGGACCATGTCACTGACTACTGTGGTCACTTTATAAAGTACTGGGCGGGTAGGGTCAGGCCAGCTCTCTCACCGGCAGATTACAGACTGTGTCACTAACTTACTATATACAGTACTGGGGGGTTAAATAGTGTCACTATATACAGTAATAGGGGGTCAGACCATCTCACAGACTGTGGGCACAGGGTACCTCCTTTTGCAGACATGTAATCTGATTCACATTTTTTTCTGTGTTATATGTAAAAAAATTATTTTTATTAAATTCACCTTTTTTTGGAGGGGGGAGGGGTGGTGGGGGGGCCTTTCTTAGATTCTTGCACCTGGGCCCTGTGGTTTCTAGTTACGCCTCTGGATAATCCCTTTATTACCCATTCCCTAGTTTTGCTTCTTTCTCTTGGTATCCTTTTATTGAACGAGCAGCACTCTACTACTGTCCTTTTATTGAAGGAGCAGCACTCTACTACTGGGTGCTAAAAGAACACACTGGGTGAGCCAATGACAAGAGGGATATATATGCAGCCACCAATCAGCAGCCAGCTCCTAGTAGTGTATTTCTGCTCATAAGCCTACAAAATAATAAATCAAATTGCATAAAGGAGTTTAAAATTGCATGCTCTATCTGAATCATGTAAGTTTAATTTTTACTTTACAGTCCCTTTAAGGACTTATTCCTCACTCACTTGCTAGAAGACATCCACTGCTATTAGTAGACAATGACAAGTCTCACAAGCATAACAACAACAAAAAATAGCACAGAAAAATCTATTTTAACACGTCCTGGGCCTCTCTCTGACGCAGTCTCGCTAAAAGTAGCGAGATTGCGCTATTTCTGTATGCCGCACGAGTGGGGCAGTGCAGAAATAGACTGGAAGAGTTACTGATGCAGAAAGGGCCACTCTGTGGCCCTCTCTGCATCAGGCAGTAGTGCTGCCGATCGTTAGTGGTGTGGGAGTGTTAGGAGGGAGGCAGGTGGGCGGCCCATCGCTGGAGGGGGGGGGGGGGAGGCAGGAGCAGGCGAGACCACTACGCTACAGAATGTATTTTATCTGAGAGCGGCAGGGTGGGGGAAAGAGGGAGGGCAAGGAGGTAGAGGGGGATCCTATGTGGAGGGAACACTTAGAGGGTAGGGAAAGGATCATGAATGGGGAGGGGGGAGAGAGTTGGGCAGCTACACTACAGAAAAAAATATTGTTGTTTTTTTAAATTAAAATACATTTAAAATAATAGAAAATTGGGTACTGGCAGACAGCTGCCAGTACCTAAGATGGAGGGAATTGTTAGAAGGGGGAGGGTTAGAGAGCTTCTTGGAAGGGATCAGGGGGGTGGGAAGGTAAGGGGGTAATCCTACACTAAGGACGATAATAAAAAAAAAAAAATTGTGTAAAACTGCATACTGGCAGAGTGTCTGCCAGTACTTAAGATAGGGGTGACCATTTTGGGGTGGGGGGAGGGAAGAGAGCTTTTTGAGAGGGATGAGGTAGGGATCAGGGGATGGGAAGTGTCAAGTGGAAGGGTAATCTCTACACTAAAGCTAAAATTAACCTTACAAGCTACCTGATAAACCCCTTCACTGCTGCACATAAGTGTGATGTGCAGCGGCATTTAGCAGCCTTCTAATTACAAAAAAGCAACGCCAAAGCCATATGTTTGCTATTTCTGAACAAAGGGGATCCCAGAGAAACATTTACAACCATTTGTACCATGATTGCACAAGCTATTTGTAATTAATTTCAGTGAGAAACCTAAAGTTTGTGAAAATGTTAATGATTTTTTTTGTTTAATTTGATCGCATTTGGCGGTGAAATGGTGGCAAGAAATATACCAAAATGGGCCTAGATCAATACTTTGGGTTGTCTACTAAAAAAAAAATACACTTTTGATAGGTAAATAAAAAAAAAAGAAAAGGCTCTTTTTATGTTTAAATGGAGTGATGGCAAAATGCTAAAAATGCTCTGGTCTTTTGGGGAAGTTTTAGTCTGAAATCCCAGTCCTTAAAGGGCCACTGTAAGTAAATATTTTCTATGCCTTTTACTAACTAACTACCCCAAATACGCTTTTTATCAATAGCATTTCATTAACTTATCTCTACCGTATATCAGAAATCTTGTCTGCAAATTTAATTGTTTTCCAAACCCACTCCGTGGGTATCCTTTGCTCTGTACCAATCCGTTTACAATACCTAGGTTTCAAAATGGCGCTTTAAACACAAAGTTATTGGTTTAAGTATTTTGAACATGCAGTGCTGAAAATAGTGGGCAGGATAACGTGACATCATCGGCGAATAAAAGATATAACTTTTAGAACGTTATGAAACTTCGTTTTGGAGAAAATATAGGTCAGTAGGTTTTAATTAATGTTTATTAACTTTAATATGTTAGTTGTTTAGCTTAAAAATTATAACAGAAAGTAATCCTTTAAGGGGTTAAACTGTTAAGTTTTTAGCATAACATATACTGTTTTTCAGTCTTCGGACTCAACCCTTGAAAAGAATCTTGAATTATGTTTATTTTATTTCCTTGGCTGTGGACAATTAGGGACATATAGGGCAGTATGTATAAACACACACACACACATATATATATATATCAGATGAGAGAGAACAGCACTCCTGAGAAAGAACAAAAGCTAGAATAACTTCCATGTCTGTTCATTTCTATTGCAACTCAGGGTGCAGTCTCTTTTAGCACACTATGCTCTTTCACAGAGAAAAAATATCCTGTAGCATATCAGTCTGATCCTGTCCAATGACAGTCCAGCACCGAAATACCAGGCAATTCCTCTCTGAACAAAAGAAACAACAACCCAAGAGAAACAACTGCACCTCACTGATGAGGCCCACAGAAGGCTGAAACGATCGTCTGGGGTTGTTGTTTCTCTTGTTCAGAGAGGAATTGCCTGGTATTTCGGCGCTGGACTGTCATTGGGCAGGGTCAGACTGATATACGGATATTTTTTCTCTGTGAAAGGGCATAGTGTGCTAATAGAACGCGCACCCTGAGTTGCAATTTAAATGAACAGGCATGGAAGTTATTCTAGCTTTTGTTCTATCTCAGGAGTGCTGTCCTCTCTCTTATAATATATATATATATATACACACACACATATGTTACGAGTAAAGTAAGAAATCTGGGTAATTCTAGGATTACCCAGGTAAAACGGACATTACCCATTATCCTGATGTACTGCAATTCCCCCATCTACACTATTTTTTTTGCCTCCGCCTGGGGGGTTGAAGGGGGCGCCCCGCGATAATCTGGCATCCATCCCAAGTGAACCTTTGCCCCCCTTGAACCCCCCCAGGTGGAAGTAAAAATGATAATGAAGATGGGGGAATTACAGTGCATCGTTTATATGTTTGATGTGCTCTGAGGGGATCATACATTGGGCTTTACCCACAGTCGCTTGGGTCATGTCTGTTTCACCCGGGTAATCCTAGGATTATCCAATATCTGACTTTACACGCAATATACAGTATATATATATATATATATATATATATACACACACAAACATATATATATATATACAGTATATAAATATATATCCTATATAATAAAAGGCCAAGTGTAGAGACTGTGCTGGAGGACTGTGCTGGAGGACAAACACACTTGGCCTACCTCACCTGGCTTCTGGCGTGGAGTGGGCGTGGCCGGACGTGACGTGGGCGGGGTCAGATGTGACATGGGCGGGGCGGGACGTGAGCGGGGCAGAAGAGGGGGAGAGAGAGAGCTCAAAAGAGAGGGGGGAGAGAGAGCTCAAAAGAGAGGGGGAGAGAGAGAGCGCAAAAGAGAAGGGGGAGAGAGAGCGCAAAAGAGAAGGGGGAGAGAGAGCGCAAAAGAGAAGGGAGAGAGAGCGCAAAAGAGAAGGGAGAGAGAGCGCAAAAGAGAAGGGAGAGAGAGAGCAAAAGATAGGGGGGAGAGAAAGCAAAAGAGGGGGGAGAGAGAGAGCAAAAGAGAGGGGGGAGAGAGAGAGCAAAAGAGGGGGGAGAGAGAGAGCAAAAGAGAGGGGGGGAGAAAAAGCAAAAGAGAGGGGGGAGAGAGCGAAAGAGAGGGGGGGGGAGAGAGCAAAAGAGAGGGGGGGGAGAGCGCAAAAGAGGGGGGAGAAAGCGCAAAAAGGGGGGAGAGAGTGCAAGAGAGGGGGGAGAGAGCACAAAAGAAAGGGGGAGAAAGAGCAAGAGAGGGGGGAGAGAGAGTGCAAAAGAGGTGAGAGAGAACGCAAAAGAGGGGCGAGAGAGAGCAAAAGAGAGGGGAAAGAGCGCAAAAGAGAGGGGAAAGAGAACAAAAGAGAGGGGAAAGAGCGCAAAAGAGGGAGGAGAGAGAGCAAAAGAGAGGGGAAAGAGCGCAAAAGAGAGGGGGAGAGAGCGCAAAAGAGAGGGGGGAGAGTGCGCAAAAGAGAGGGGGGGGGGAGAGTGCGCAAAAGAGAGGGGGGGGGGGGAGTGCGCAAAAGAGAAGGGGAGAGAAAGCAAAAGAGGGGGGAGAGAGAGCAAAAGAGGGGGAGAGAGAGCAAAAGAGGGTGGAGAGAGAGCAAAATAGGGGGGAGAGAGAGAGAGCAAAAGAGGGGGAAGAGAGAGAGAGCAAAAGAGGGGGGAGAGAGAGAGCAAAAGAGGGGGGGAGAGAGAGCAAAAGAGTGGAGAAAGAGTAGAAGAGGAGAGAGAGAGCTCAAAAGAGAGGGGGGAGAGAGAGCTCAAAAGAGAGAGGGAGAGAGAGCCCAAAAGAGAAGAGGGAGAGAGAGCACAAAAGAGAAGGGGGAGAGAGAGCGCAAAAGGGAAGGGGGAGAGAGAGCGCAAAAGAGAAGGGGGAGAGAGAGCGCAAAAGAGAAGGGGGAGAGAGAGCGCAAAAGAGAAGGGAGAGAGAGCGCAAAAGAGAAGGGAGAGAGAGTGCAAAAGAGAAGGGAGAGAGAGCGCAAAAGAGAAGGGAGAGAGAGCGCAAAAGAGAGGGGGGAAAGAGAGCAAAAGAGGGGGAGAGAGAGAGCAAAAGAGAGGGGGGAGAGAGAGAGCAAAAGAGGGGGGAGAGAGAGAGCAAAAGAGAGGGGGGGAGAGCAAAAGAGAGGGGGGAGAGCGCAAAAGAGGGGGGAGAGAGCGCAAAAAAGGGGGGAGAGAGCGCAAGAGAGGGGGGAGAGAGCACAAAAGAAAGGGGGAGAAAGCGCAAAAGAGGGGGGAGAGAGAGCGCAAAAGAGGGGCGAGAGAGCGCAAGAGAGGGGCGAGAGAGAGCAAAAGAGAGGGGAAAGAGCGCAAAAGAGAGGGGAAAGAGCGCAAAAGAGGGAAAAGAGAGCAAAAGAGAGGGGAAAGAGCGCAAAAAGAGCGCAAAAGAGAGGGGAAAGAGCGCAAAAACATAATTTATGTAAGAACTTACCTGATAAATTAATTTCTTTCATATTAGCAAGAGTCCATGAGCTAGTGACGTATGGGATATACATTCCTACCAGGAGGGGCAAAGTTTCCCAAACCTCAAAATGCCTATAAATACACCCTTCACCACACCCACAAATCAGTTTAACGAATAGCCAAGAAGTGGGGTGATAAGAAAAAAGTGCGAAAGCATATAAAATAAGGAATTGGAATAATTGTGCTTTATACAAAAAAATCATAACCACCTCAAAAAAGGGTGGGCCTCATGGACTCTTGCTAATATGAAAGAAATGAATTTATCAGGTAAGTTCTTACATAAATTATGTTTTCTTTCATGTAATTAGCAAGAGTCCATGAGCTAGTGACGTATGGGATAATGAATACCCAAGATGTGGAACTTCCACGCAAGAGTCACTAGAGAGGGAGGGATAAAATAAAGACAGCCAATTCCGCTGAAAAATAATCCACACCCCAGAAATAAAGTTTAAATCTTATAATGAAAAAAACTGAAATTATAAGCAGAAGAATCAAACTGAAACAGCTGCCTGAAGTACTTTTCTACCAAAAACTGCTTCAGAAGAAGAAAACACATCAAAATGGTAGAATTTAGTAAAAGTATGCAAAGAAGGCCAAGTTGCTGCTTTGCAAATCTGATCAACCGAAGCTTCATTCCTAAATGCCCAGGAAGTAGAGACTGACCTAGTCGAATGAGCTGTAATCCTTTGAGGCGGAGTTCTACCCGACTCGACATAAGCATGATGAATCAAGGATTTTAACCAAGATGCCAAAGAAATGGCAAAAGCCTTTTGACCTTTCCTAGAACCAAAAAAGATAACAAATAGACTAGAAGTCTTTCGGAAATCTTTAGTAGCTTCAACATAATATTTCAAAGCTCTAACTACATCCAAAGAATGCAACAATCTTTCCTTAGAGTTCTTAGGATTAGGACACAACGAAGGAACCACAATTTCTCTACTAATGTTGTTGGAATTCACAACCTTAGGTAAAAATTTAAATGAAGTTCGCAAAACCGCCTTATCCTGATGAAAAATCAGAAAAGGAGACTCACAAGAAAGAGCAGATAATTCAGAAACTCTTCTAGCAGAAGAGATGGCCAAAAGAAACAAAACTTTCCAAGAAAGTAATTTAATATCCAGCGAATGCATAGGTTCAAACGGAGGAGCTTGAAGAGCCCCCAGAACCAAATTCAAACTCCAAGGAGGAGAAATTGACTTAATGACAGGTTTTATACGAACCAAAGCCTGTACAAAACAATTAATATCAGGAAGATTAGCAATCTTTCTGTGACAAAGAACAGAAAGAGCAGAGATTTGTCCTTTCAAGGAACTTGCAGACAAACCTTTATCCAAACCATCCTGAAGAAACTGTAAAATTCTAGGAATGCTAAAAGAATGCCAAGAAAAATGATGAGAAGAACACCAAGAAATGTAAGTCTTCCAGACTCGATAATATATCTTCCTAGAAACAGATTTACGAGTCTGTAACATAGTATTAATGACGGAGTCAGAGAAACCTCTATGACTGAGAATCAAGCGTTCAATCTCCATAACTACAAATTTAAGGATTTGAGATCCTGATGGAAAAAAGGACCTTGCGATAGGAGGTCTGGTTTTAACGGAAGAGTCCACGGTTGGCAAGTAGCCATCCGGACAAGATCCGCATACCAAAACCTGTGAGGCCATGCTGGAGCTACCAGCAGAACAAACGAATGCTCCTTTAGAATCTTGGAAATCACTCTTGGAAGAAGAACTAGAGGAGGAAAGATATAGGCAGGATGATACTTCCAAGGAAGTGACAATGCATCCACTACTTCCGCCTGAGGATCCCTGGATCTGGACAGATACCTGGGAAGCTTCTTCTTTAGATGAGAAGCCATCAGATCTATTTCTGGAAGTCCCCACATTTGAACAATCTGAAGAAATACCTCTGGGTGAAGAGACCATTCGCCCGGATGTAATGTTTGGCGACTGAGATAATCCGCTTCCCAATTGTCTATACCTGGTATATGAACCACAGAAATTAGACAGGAGCTGGATTCCGCCCATACAAGTATTTGAGATACTTCTTTCATAGCCAGAGGACTGTGAGTCCCTCCTTGATGATTGACATATGCCACGGTTGTGACATTGTCTGTCTGAAAACAAATTAACGACTCTCTCTTTAGAAGAGGCCACGACTGAAGAGCTCTGAAAATCGCACGGAGTTCCAAAAGGTTGATTGGTAATCTCGCCTCCTGAGATTCCCAAACCCCTTGTGCTGTCAGAGACCCCCATACAGCTCCCCAACCTGTCAGACTTGCATCTGTTGAGATCACAGTCCAGGTCGGAAGAACAAAAGAAGCCCCCTGAACTAAACGATGATGGTCGGTCCACCACGTTAGAGAGTGTCGTACAATTGGTTTTAAAGATATTAATTGTGATATCTTTGTATAATCCTTGCACCACTGGTTCAGCATACAGAGCTGAAGAGGTCGCATGTGAAAATGAGCAAAGGGGATCGCGTCCGATGCAGCAGTCATAAGACCTAGAATTTCCATGCATAAGGCTACCGAAGGGAATGATTGAGACTGAAGGTTTCGACAAGCTAAAACCAATTTTAGATGTCTCTTGTCCGTCAGTGACAGAGTCATGGACACTGAATCTATCTGGAAACCTAAAAAGGTTACCCTTGTCTGAGGAATCAACGAACTCTTTGGTAAATTGATCCTCCAACCATGTTCTTGAAGAAACGACACAAGTCGATTCGTATGAGATTCTGCTAAATGTGAAGACTGAGCAAGTACCAAGATATCGTCCAAATAAGGAAATACCACAATACCCTGTTCTCTGATTACAGATAGAAGGGCACCCGAGAACCTTTGTAAAAATCCTTGGAGCTGTTGCTAGGCCAAACGGCAGAGCCACAAACTGGTAATGCTTGTCCAGAAAAGAGAATCTCAGAAACTGATAGTGATCTGGATGAATCGGAATATGCAGATATGCATCTTGTAAATCTATTGTGGACATATAATGCCCTTGCTGAACAAAAGGCAGAATAGTCCTTATAGTTACCATTTTGAATGTTGGTATCCTTACATAACGATTCAATATTTTTAAATCCAGAACTGGTCTGAAGGAATTCTCCTTCTTTGGTACAATGAAGAGATTTGAGTAAAACCCCAGCCCCTGTTCCAAAACTGGAACTGGCACAATTACTCCAGCCAACTCTAGATCTGAAACACATTTCAGAAATGCTTGAGCCTTCACTGGATTTATTGGGACACGGGAAAGAAAAAATCTTCTTGCAGGAGGCCTTATCTTGAAGCCTATTCTGTACCCTTGTGAAACAATATTCTGAATCCAAAGATTGTGAATCGAATTGATCCAAATTTCTTTGAAAAAACTTAATCTGCCCCCTTCCAGCTGAGCTGGAATGAGTGCCGCACCTTCATGTGGACTTGGGAGCTGGCTTTGGCTTCCTAAAAGGCTTGGATTTATTCCAGACTGGAGATGGTTTCCAAACTGATACTGTTCCTGTAGGGGAAGGATCAGGTTTTTGTTCCTTATTGTGACGAAAGGAACAAAAACGATTAGCAGCCCTATATTTACCTTTAGATTTTTTATCCTGTGGTAAAAAAGTTCCTTTCCCCCCAGTAACAGTTGAAATAATAGAATCCAACTGTGAACCAAACAATTTATTACCTTGGAAAGAAAGGGAAAGCAAAGTTGACTTAGAAGACATATCAGCATTCCAAGTTTTAAGCCATAACGCTCTTCTAGCTAAAATAGTTAAAGACATATACCTGACATCAACACTAATGATATCAAAGATGGCATCACAAATAAAGTTATTAGCATGTTGAAGAAGATTAACAATGCTATGAATATTATGATCTGTTACTTGTTGTGCTAAAGCTTCCAACCAGAAAGTTGAAGCTGCAGCAACATCCGCCAAAGATATAGCAGGTCTAAGAAGATTACCTGAACATAAGTAAGCTTTTCTTAGAAAGGATTCAATTTTCCTATCTAAAGGATCCTTAAAGGAAGTACTATCTGCCGTAGGAATAGTAGTACGTTTAGCAAGAGTGGAGATAGCCCCATCAACTTTAGGGATTTTGTCCCAAAACTCTAATCTGTCAGATGGTACAGGATATAATTGCTTAAACCGTTTAGAAGGAGTAAATGAATTACCCAAATTATTCCATTCCCTAGAAATTACTTCAGAAATAGCATTAGGGACGGGAAAAACCTCTGGAATAACTACAGGAGGTTTAAAAACTGTATTCAAATGTTTAGATTTAGTATGAAGAGGACCGGATTCCTCTATTTCTAATGCAATTAAGACTTCTTTAAGTAAAGAACGAATAAATTCCATTTTAAATAAATATGAAGATTTATCAGTATCAACCTCTGAAACAGAATCCTCTGAACCAGAAAAATCATTATCAGAATCAGAATGATGATGTTCATTTAAAAATTCATCTGAAAAATGAGAAGTTTTAAAAGACTTTTTACGTTTACTAGAAGGGGGAATAACAGACAAAGCCTTCTTAATAGATTTAGAAACAAAATCTCTTATGTTAACAGGAACACCCTGAATATTAGATGTTGATGGAACAGCAACAGGTAATGGAACATTACTAAAGGAAATCTTATCTGCATTAACAAGTTTGTCATGACATTCATTACAAACAACAGCCGGAGGAACAGTTACCATAAGTTTACAACAAATACACTTATCTTTGGTAGATCCAGCATCAGGCAGCAATTTTCCAGAAGTATCTTCTGATTCAGGGTCAATCTGAGACATCTTGCAATATGTAATAGAAAAAACAACATATAAAGCAAAATTGATCAAATTCCTTAAATGACAGTTTCAGGAATGGGAATAAAGGCCAATGAACAAGCTTCTAGCAAGCAGAAGCAAATAAACAATGAGACTTAAATAATGTGCAGACAATAATGACGCCCAGATTTTTTAGCGCCAAAAAAGACGCCCACATTATTTGGCGCCTAAATGCTTTAAGCGCCAAAAATGACGCCACATCCGGTGCCGGCAACATTTTTTGCGCAAAAACGTCAAAAAAATGATGCAACTTCCAGCGACAGGTATGACGCCGGAAATGACAAAGAATTTTTTTTTGCGCCAAAAAAGTCCGCGCCAAGAATGACACAATAAAATGAAGCATTTTCAGCCCCCGCGAGCCTAACAGCCCACAGGAAAAAAAGTCAAATTTTAAGGTAAGAAAAAATTGATTATTCAAATGCATTATCCCAAATAATGAAACAGACTGTCTGAAATAAGGAATGTTGAACATCCTGAATCAAGGAAAATAAATGTTTAAACACATATATTTAGAACTTTATATAAAAGTGCCCAACCATAGCTTAGAGTGTCACAAAAATAAGACTTACTTACCCCAGGACACTCATCTACATGTAGTAGAAAGCCAAACCAGTACTGAAACGAGAATCAGTAGAGGTAATGGTATATATAAGAGTATATCGTCAATCTGAAAAGGGAGGTAAGAGATGAATCTCTACGACCGATAACAGAGAACCTATGAAATAGACCCCGTAGAAGGAGATCATTGAATTCAAATAGGCAATACTCTCTTCACATCCCTCTGACATTCACTGCACACTGAGAGGAAAACCGGGCTCCAGCCTGCTGCGAAGCGCATATCAATGAAGAATCTAGCACAAACTTACTTCACCACCTCCATGGGAGGCAAAGTTTGTAAAACTGATTTGTGGGTGTGGTGAGGGGTGTATTTATAGGCATTTTGAGGTTTGGGAAACTTTGCCCCTCCTGGTAGGAATGTATATCCCATACGTCACTAGCTCATGGACTCTTGCTAATTACATGAAAGAAAGAGAGGGGGAAAGAGCGCAAAAGAGAGGGGGAGAGAGCGCAAAAGAGAGGGGGGAGAGTGTGCAAAAGAGAGGGGGGAGAGTGCGCAAAAGAGAGGGGGGAGAGAGCGCAAAAGAGAGTGGGGAGAGAGTGCAAAAGAGGGGGAGAGAGAGCAAAAGAGGGGGGAGAGAGCGCAAAATAGGGGGGAGAGAGAGCAAAAGGGGGGGGGAGAGAGAGAGAGCAAAAGAGTGGAGAAAGAGTAGAAGAGGAGAGAGAGAGCTCAAAAGAGAGGGGGGAGAGAGAGCTCAAAAGAGAGGGGGGAGAGAGCCCAAAAGAGAAGAAGGAGAGAGAGCGCAAAAGAGAAGGGGGAGAGAGAGCGCAAAAGAGAAGGGAGAGAGAGCACAAAAGAGAAGGGAGAGAGAGCGCAAAAGAGAGGGGGGAAAGAGAGCAAAAGAGGGGGGAGAGAGAGAGCAAAAGAGAGGAGGGAGAGAGAGAGCAAAATAGGGGGGAGAGAGAGAGCAAAAGAGAGGGGGGAGAGAGCAAAAGAGGGGGGGAGAGAGCAAAAGAGAGGGGGGGAGAGTGTAAAATAGGGGGGAGAGAGCGCAAAAAAGGGGGGAGAGAGCGCAAAAAAGGGGAGAGAGAGCTCAAGAGAGGGGGAGAGAGCACAAAAGAAAGGGGGAGAATGCGCAAAAGAGGGGGAGAGAGAGTGCAAAAGAGGGGCGAGAGAGAGCGCAAAAGAGGGGCGAGAGAGCGCAAAAGAGGGGCGAGAGAGAGCAAAAGAGAGGGGAAAGAGCGCAAAAGAGAGGGGAAAGAGCACAAAAGAGAGGGGAAAGAGCGCAAAAGAGGGAGAAGAGAGAGCAAAAGAGAGGGGAAAGAGCGCAAAAGAGAGGGAAAAGAGCGCAAAAGAGAGGGGAAAGAGCACAAAAGAGAGGGGGAGAGAGCGCAAAAGAGAGGGGGAGAGAGCGCAAAAGAGAGGGGGGAGAGTGTGCAAAAGAGAGGGGGGAGAGAGCGCAAAATAGGGGGGAAAGAGAGAGAGAGCAAAAGAGGGGGGGAGAGAGAGAGAAAAAGAGTGGAGAAAGAGTAGAAGAGGGGCGGGGAAGAGAGAGGGAGCAAGGGTTGGAACTGCGGTACTTAAAAAAAAAGACCCGTGTACACGGGCTTTAGGACTAGTATATCAGGGCTCAAAATGTCAAGTCCTAAGCTACTAGTCAGGCCAAAATGTTACTCGCCACTGATTCCACCCACCCATCACCTGCCCACACCACACACACTACCTAACCCCCTCTTTTAGCCATTGTGAAACACCTTATTGTTTAATAATTTGTAATATTTATTATTTTAAACCATAACAAATTAAGTCATTTTAATACAATTATTAAAAATATATACATTTGCTGTCCATTTGGCAGTGTACAGATGTTGATTTAACATTCACTCACTATCTTTCATTACTCGCCACAGTGCATTTTCTACTCGCAAATGGCTAGTGGGCGAGTGGAAATTTTGAGCCCTGAGTATATATATATATATATATATATATATATATATATATATATATATATATAATCAGGGCATATGAATAGACCGGTCCGGTCACCAATGGCGACCTAAATTTCTTGCGGGCAAGTAAAATTTTTAAGTTACCAGCCCGAGCGGCGACCTGACATTTTAATCAGGATAAAAGAAGCAATAATAAAAAATGTCAAATTGCCTTTCACATATGCGCACACACGGGAAAGGATGGTAGAAAGGGGAGGTTCTTTCTGTTAAATGCATTCAAAGAACTCCCCTTATGTTGTCTGCGCCGGAAGACATCCTGCTAGAGCGGTGAGTGTTTCTTCTCTGTGTATGAATGAAGTATGGGTTAAAGTGACTATATAGTTATGGTAGGCAGCTTGCTCACGTACATTATGCCGACGTACTCCAGGGTTCTCTGCAGCACTTCAGCACAATGTACACGAGCAAGCTGCCTACCTACCATAACAATATAGAGCAGTGCACAATTTTTTTGGATGCTATTAATGCTCCAAAAACTGACTTTACCAATTAGTAGAGAACATACCATTCTCCATGGACCCAGTCAAATCTGCTAGCGCGGCACTGACAGTCGCGCTAGTAGTTGAAAGGCAGCTGGGCAAAAAGGGGGAAAAAGCATTTTTAAAATGCTCGTTATGTCACTGTTCATTGTCCAGCTAAATCCAGTACAGCTCCCAGCGCTATAGGGTGAAGGGTGGCAGCATTAAATATACTTAGTCAATCATAACACCCCACGTATGCTGAAGTAAAAAAAAAAAAGCTCAATTATATCTTTTTTTCCTTAGGGGGAAAAAAGTCAAGACGTACATACAGTATTACAAAGATAATATCCCTGTTTTTTTCTACCTAGTGATAGAAAAAATATTTTCTAAAGTTAAAGCCTTTTTATCAAGTCCCAAATATTAAGCAGCTTGCAGGGCATTCAAATTGGGACCTCTGTCTGCAATGCTTTGTGGGATTACAATAACACTTTTTATATTGCCTTTTTACATAAGATGCACTACATGCAGATACGCACGGGCGACTAAAATTTCTTGCAGGCTGGTAAGTTTTGTCATTTACTTGCCCGGTGGGCGAGGGGAGTTTTTGGGTATTCATAGGCCCTGTATAATTGTTTAGAGCCAGCACTCAAAATGCAAATAACAGCAGCCCAGATATATCCAGCAAAAATGGTGCACTCTACAGGACTTTTTCTCAACCTTTTATTGTGAACATTTGCTTATGTATTATATAACAGTAAAAACAGGCAAAATAAATAATTAGGGGTCAATATACTATTATGCAGACGGAACATGATACGTATCATGTCCGGAGTGGGTTGGATGCAGCATCCGCTGCTTCATAAATCGACCCCATAAAGTGTATTGGAGAATGTTAAGAGTTAAACGTCTCTTGCAATAATAAATGATTATTTAGAATTTTAGGTGTTCTACTTTAAAGGGACACTGAACCCAGTTTTTTTCTTTTGTAATTCAGAAAGAGCATGCAATTTTAAGCAACTTTCTAATTTACTCCTATTATCAATTTTTCTTCGTTCTCTTGCTATCATTATTTGAAAAAGAAGGCATCTAAGCTTTTTTTTGGTTTCAGTACTCTGGACAGCACTTTTTTATTGGTGGATGAATTTATCCACCAATCAGCAAGGACAACCCAGGTTGTTCACCAAAAATGGGCCGGCATCTAAACTTACATTCTTGCATTTCAAATAAAGATACCAAGAGAATGACGAAAATTTGATAATAGGAGTAAATTAGAAAGTTGCTTAAAATTTCATGCTCAATCTGAATCACGAAAGAAAAAATTTGGGTACAGTGACCCTTTAACAAAAAAAATAACCACTTGATATAGGCAAAAATATGTAAAATGTATATAATTTCAAAGGTTGAAATTTTTTTGTGAAACTGATGAAAATGGGTTTCAAGGAATAGGGGAATGTTTATGTGGGCCAAACACATTCGAAAAAAGTTCAATAATTGGTTTAACAAGGGGTTTAGAATATGCTGGGCTTGAATTTGGAGATCCCACACACTTGTGGCGGTTACGCATGGGTTTATATAGGGGTTTTGAATGGTGTTTTGACGTGGGTTTATTAATTGGTTTCGTTTTCAAATTCTATGTGTAAATTCAACAAAAAAAACATTCCTAGGGGTCTATTTATATATGTGCGGACAGACATGATCCGTTATAGAGAACCATGTCCGCCGCACATCGATAAATGCCGACAGCATACGCTGTCTGCATTTATCATTGCACCAGCAGTTCTTGTGAATTCCTGGTGCAATACCGCCCCCTGCAGACTCGCGGCCAATCAGCCACTAGCAGGGGGTGTCAATCAGCCCGATCTCGCGCGGAAACAAGGGGAACAGGGGCCATTCGACCCTTGCTAAATAGACCCCCTACTCTTTATTTTTAAATTACGTGTGCAACATACTGGGCGTGATTTACTGGTGACACCAGAAATGTGTAGTTGTGCACATTTCTAAACATCGCCAGTTTGGCCTACTTACGCCAGTTTATCATATGGCAGTGTGTGTTATGTGATTCACCTGATGTGCGAGGTGAACTTACGGGTGATGTGGGCTTCAGAAGTTGCGCTGAAACTTACGCAACATATGTGATCGCGCCCTTGATGTTCAGTTCTGATGAACTTATTTGTAGATAGTTGCTGTTAATCTCCTATTTTACTAATTTCCAAGAAGAAGAAACAGAATAAATACAGAAATTTAAGTAGATTGTTAGAGGTCATTAAAGTTAGCGCTAAATGTACCTCATAGCATTGCAAAAGATATGTCTACAAAGAAACGCTTTAATATAATTTAACACGGCAATGCTGTTAGTGCAATTTACAAGGTTTTACAAATCAAAAGCAGTTTAGGGATAAACCACTTGAAAACGTGTCATGATTCACATTCCCAGGTTACTGTGCTGCCCTCTTTGACAAACAAGAAGTTAAAAAGTACAAATCCTTACATAAAAAGTATGCTGCTTTTTAAAGAAATTTATTTAGAAATGTCTTTCTTACAATTTTTTCATTTTTTATTTATATGTCCAGTTAACATGAAAAGTGGAATTGAATGACTCAGATTATATCATTTTTAGAACCAGTAAATAAGATTTTTTAAACTTGGTCTAATGAACTATATCATTTCTGTGGGTGTCAAAATGACCTATCACGCAGTTATCACGCAGTTATCCCACCCACAGATTTACATATCTTGTTGCTAATAAGCTTGCCGTGACAGCATGAGTATATCAACAATTATCTAGTTTATAAAAAAAATAATAACAGCCAGGCAATAAAAATTGTTATCCTCTAACCTAAGAAATATACTTTATTTGAATAAAATTCAGTGAAACGTCTATGTAGATTTATTTTTTCTATTTTACCAGTTGTATGTAAATATTTGCAACAATATCATGTCCCACATTAGTATACGCTATTAGATTTTAGAAAAGTTAAAGGGACACTATACCCAAACATTGATTAAGGTAGAGAATATAATTTTAAACAACATTCCAATTTACTTCTATTACCTAATTTGTTTTATTCTATAGATATCCTTTAATGAAGAAAAAGCAATGCACACAGTGAACCAATCACAGGAGGCATCTATGTACAGCTACCAATCAGCAGCTACTAAGCAGATCTAGATATGCTTTTCGGCAAAGAATATAAAGAGAATGAAGCAAAATACATAATAGAAGTAAATTAGAAAGTTGTTTATAATTATATGCTCTTTCTAAATCATGAAAGAAAAAAATTGGGTTTCATGTCCCTTTAATTCCATGATAAAGTGTAGCATTTTAGGAATCAAGTTATCGCGTGTAGGGTTGCCAGGTATCCAAGTTTTTTTTTGTTTCAAATCTTTTTATTGAGAGAGCGGCATACATGTAAATACAAACAAATATCTCCATGTTACAGTATAAAGTCAGTTGAGTATTTTATACAGAGTAAGACAGTGCAATAGTATATTTACAGTATGTGACCTTCTCGGTCCTTCCTTCTCAACATATCTTGATTAGAAACATTAATTCCATATTATAATCCAAGTAGACTTTCAACATGATAAAGGTTTCACATGGATACAGCTCTCAAACTTTTCTCTTTTCAACCCATTCCCCCCCCTCCTACCCCTCCTCCCTCCTATGCCCCCCCGCCCATGTGGAGATTAGCACTTCTCTCCCCACTATCGTGCCCCACCCCAGAAAACTACTCCTACCCTTATATTCAATAGTTATTCAGTGCCTAGGATATTCTATGTCCTGCATCTCACTCGATGAGCCGGTGTGAGAAAAGAAAAAAAAAAAAAAAAAAGGAAAGAAAAGAAAGAAAAGGTATCAAGGGAAGAGACAAACGTAGGGGTCAACCTGCAATGTCCAAACTTTAGTCATCTAGGTGACTCCATTCCCCTCTCAGAGAGTCTTCCAGGAATGATACAGTGTTACGGAAAGGGATCAAAACTTGTCTTTGTACTTCTAATTCGAACGTCAATATCAGTCTACGCCATTTCCGAAGAAATGGATTTAGCCTATTTCCCACGTCTATTCTGACATCTACTTGTTCGGTAAATAGTTGGGTTCTCAGCATATTTCGAAAGTAAGCTATTGAGGGGGTTTGGGCAACTGTCCAATGTTTGAGTATGCATTTTCTTGCTAATAATATCAGTAGCGTCAGTTCAGAGTCAAATTGCCTGTGGTGTTGTTCCCAGTCTAAAAACAATATCATCTGAGGTGTAAAGTCAATATTTATGGCTAGCTTTTTCCTAACCCAATATTGTAGTTTTTCCCAAAACTGTCTAATCTTGGGGCAGTCCCAGATACAGTGCAACAGGTCCGGAGATTCCATTGAACACTTGGTACATCTGTTCGGCCAGTCGGGAATCCACTTGGCAAGGCACTTAGGGGTCATATATGCCCTATGCAAAAATCTAATTTGTGTCTCCCGTAGATTTGCCGACAATGTGGCTTTTCTAGTTTTCTCCAGTCCTCTCCGGGCCTCTTCCCACGTGATCTCTCCAAATCCCTCCCTCTGCCAGCCCTGTAAAAGTTCTGATTGCAGTAATTGTAGTCTTTTTTGTATCAAAGTTTGGTAGATCCCTGATAAAGAGAAGCATCCCATCTTAAATAAAGTTTGTGATACTCGGAATGGTGAGCCTTCCCAAAAATCCGGTTTATCTCTGGTTAGAGTCTCCACATAATGACGTGCCTGCAGGTATGCATAAAAATGCTTGTTTGGCAAGTTGTATTCTCTCTGCAGTGTCGCAAAAGATTTCATGGTTTTCAGTAGCGGGTCCACCAGCGATCCCACAGTTTTCAACCCAAGCGCCTCCCAAGTGCGAAATGGTTTCGTATCCATACCTGCAGGAAAATCTGGGTTACCACTTAGTGGTAAAAAGGCAGAACCTAGGTTCGTTTTGCCTAAAAATTTGTGAGCTAGGTGCCAGGCCCTTAGCGGGTCCTGGTATATAAAATTCCCCTCCAATGTCCCTCCCATCTTTGGTTTTGGCATGTGAGGCAGGTATGCCAAGGCTATACCTCCTAGAGCCGCCCGTTCCAGATTATCGCTATAAAAGTGAGCCGAACTCACCTGCCAATCTACAACTAAGCGGATCAGGGCCGCCCAATTGTAGAGTTTGAAATCTGGCAGCGACAAGCCCCCATGTAGGTAGTTCAGGGTTAGTTTATCTGTTGCAATACGCGGTCTGCCGCCTCGCCACAAGAAGAAACACATTGCAGAGTTTAACTCTTTTACATTCGCCTTGGAGAGTAGTAACGGTAGCATGAGCATAGGGTATAAGAGCCGTGGGAGGATAACCATTTTCAAGAGGCTAACCCTTCCAATCAGAGAAATCGGGAGAGATTTCCAACTTCTCATCTGACCACACAGTTTTGCACATAAAGGAGTCAAATTAGTTGCATACAGCTTATTGGGATTCACATGGATCTGGATTCCTAAATAAGTGATCATTTGGTTTGCTACCGTAAACGGGTAGTCATGGGCTTGGTTCTCCCCCTTATGCAACCAGAGAATTTCTGACTTTTGCATGTTGGCTTTGTATCCCGCGAACGCCCCAAAATCTGACAGCGTCTGCACAATTGATGGTATATGGGTTTTTGGTTCCTGAACAAATAGCAACATATCATCCGCATACAATGCGAGATGTTGGGGGTGCCCGGCCATGTCAATGCCCGGGAATATTTGACGCAGTTTAACTGCCAGGGGCTCCAGTGCCAGATTGAACAGCAAGGGAGACAGGGGGCACCCCTGTCTCGTGCCTCTTTGCAGAACGATGTCTGATGAGTAAAGATGATTAGAACATATATTGGCTATGGGGGATGAGTACAAATTTTTGACAAAAGCCGTAAAGGGCCCAGAAAAGTTAAAGCTAGCCAGTGTATGGAATAAATGGCTCCATTCTACCCTGTCAAAGGCCTTCTCTGCGTCTAAAGACAGCAGGAAGGCCTCCGGGACTTGATCCCCCTCTCTAGAATTTTTCCTATTCCAGAAATGATGTAGTACCTGCAGTATTCTGCGTACATTCACTACCGATGATCTTGCCATCATGAAACCAGTCTGGTCTTCATGAATCAAGTCTGGCAACACAAACTTAAGACGCTCCGCTAGTAGTTTTGTTAAGATCTTATAGTCGGAGTTCAGTAGTGAGATTGGTCTATAAGACTCAGTAAGCAAGGCATCTTTGCCCGCTTTGGGGATAAGAGTAATATGAGCGGCTGTGAAAGTCGTGGCCGGCCTGTTTTCCTCTGTGAAATAGTTGGCAAACAGGTCAGTGAGCACTGGTGTTACTCTAGTTTTCAGCATCCTGTAGAACTCAATGGGCAGCCCATCCGGGCCTGCCGCTTTACCCAAGTTTAAGGTCATAATCGTCCTGTCCACTTCTTCCCTCGTAATTGGTGCATTTAACTGAGTCAGTTGCGACTCCGTTATCTGTGGGAGTTCAATAGAGCTCCAAAATGCTCGCCTCTTTTCTTCTGAATCACACTGATTGCTAGTGTAGAGCTCAGAGTAATAGGCAGCGAAGGCTTCCACAATCCTTTCAGGATCTTTCACTACAGTGCCCTTATGTTTGATGGCTGCAATAAAACGGGTGGAGGTTTTTAGATTAACCAGGGAGGCTAACAGCCTGCCTGATTTATCGCCGTAGCGATAATATTTGCCTCTTGTTCGCAGGAGAGTTTGTGAGGCCTGGTATGCCAACATCGTGTCATATTCTTTTTTAGTGGCTATGTATTGCCTGTGATGTGTCAGTGTCATGTCAGATCTGTACAGGCCATAGTTGTTTGTCAACTTCTCTCTCAATTTCTCTAATCTCTCTGTTTGCAGTTTCTTCCTGCGAGATAAGAAGGCCAAAATATCCCCCGCAAGAACTACCTTGGCTGTTTGCCAAAAGAGCTCCGGGGTCGATGCATGCTGTGCGTTATTGGCTTGGTAGTCATCCCAAGCGCTTTCTAGGTATTGTTGGAACTCCTGAGAGGTCAACAAGTATTGCGGGAATCTGAAAGCCCTGCGATTACTGGATCTGGGCAAGGTGTCTAAGAAGAGACCCACAGGGGCGTGGTCAGAGACCACAATGTCTCCGATCTTAACATCTACTGTTTGGGGGATAAGGGAGTTCGAAATCAGAAATAGATCTATGCGAGACATATTAGGAGAGGCCCGGGAGAGACACGTAAAGTCTTTGCCATCTGGATTTAGCTTCCGCCAAATATCAACAACATCTAAAGAGGACACCAGTGTTTGGAATGTTTTTAGTTCAAATTTGGTATTGATCTTCGGTTGTGCCCCGACCAAGTGTCGTGTGGGATCCCTAAGCCTGTCACAATGAGGATTAGGGGCCAGGTTGAAGTCCCCTCCTATTATAAGAGGGGTGTCTAAAAAGGGGGTTAGTAAGTCAATCAGTTTGTTCCAGAATGTCTTGTCCTTATTATTGGGAGCATATATATTACACAGTGTGTACTTTTTACCGGCAATGGTAACCTGGGCTATTACATATCGCCCTTCAGTGTCTGTCAATACTGTCACGTCCCCAACCTCTAGTTTCTTCCCAAATAAAATAGCTACCCCTCTACTAGACGATTTATAGGAGGCAAATTCCACCCTACCAACCCAATCAGTCTTCAATTTCAAGTGTTCTGAGTCAGTAAGGTGCGTCTCCTGTATAAACGCAATATCTGCCCCTTTCTTCCTAAGTTGAGTTAATATAGTTTTTCTTTTTATCGGGGAGTGTATACCCCCCACATTCCAGGAGTAAATACTAAATGTCAATGATTTTCAAGAACCTCTGTGTGTTCATGGGTATTACAGATAGAGGAAGAGAGGGAGAGAGAAGAGAGAAAAAAAAAAAAAAAATATATATTTCCTACCAGTTCCCACACCGGCCCATCATGTCCAAGAAACTCAGTTATCCTTACTGCCGAGGCACAACCTGCAAAGAGCAACATCAAAAAATAGCATATTATAAACCAAATTTTGCTATTCATAAAACCCTCATATTTAAGGAGTACTTTTCCTCCCTTATGAACATAACCTTTCCATACGTTACAGATAATAAACATTAGCACCCAGAGGGAGGAGAATGTAAAGAAGTTGTTAATACATTTTCCTATCATCATATTGCATGTATTTTTCCCCCTCCGTTGATTCACCCCATCTGTAATAGGGGTTAGCAAGTGAGTAAAACATTTGAACAGAACACAACTTTTGAGCACAACTTGTCCTGTCTGAACCATAACTACTAACCAAAGCAACCCTGTAAGATCCATATTGTAAATATAGGTACTGCTATCTGAACTCTCCAAATGGAGTAATCTTTTTTGCCTATTAGCATATGTCAATAACATTTTCAGACCTTAAGAGATATATTAAGAGATATATTCCCTTCACAGAAGATTCCTTTAACCCTCCCCCCCCCTAGCACGGACAGGGCTCCTGGAGCCATCTGCGGCATCCAAGTACTCTTGTGCAGCTTGTGGTGATTCAAAAAATTTAGGCCCTCTGTGGGTTATTATCTTTAATTTGGCAGGGAAGAGCAGGAATGCCTGCCTACCCTCTCTGTGTAATCTGGAGCATAATGTTGAGAACTCCCTGCGCTTCTTTACCAAGTCTGCTGAATAATCCTGAAACAACAGGATCCTAGAGTTTTCATACAGCACTTCATCCATTTTCCTAAACGCCCTGAGAACAGCCATTTTAGTTTGAAAGTGTAAAAATGTTATCATTACAGGCCTCGCCTGCGCATTACGATCCATGGCCGGCCTCTCAGGGCCCACTCTGTGCGCTCTCTCTACACTATGCACTAAAGCAGATGTGGGAATCCCTAGCAGAGAGGGGAGGGTAGTTTCAACAAATTTCAAAATGTCATTCGCTTTTACAGATTCAGGCAACCCTATCAGGCGAACATTATTCCGCCGGGATCTATTTTCTAGATCATCTAACTTTTGTTGAAGGACTGTGGTATGCTTCTCTAACTCCATTATTTTACTTGAGTGGACATTTTGTGTGTCTTCTACATCAGAGACCCTATTCTCAACCTCTGATACCCTAGTCGAGAATTGTTTAACCTCTTCTGCAAGAGTGTCAACCCCCTTCTGGAGGTTCTCTATTTTTGGTAAAAATAGGGTAGATATTTGCTTGACTATTGGATGGGGGTCAAGTGTATAATTATCCTGAAAAACATCGCTGGTTGAGGCCTGGGTACCCATATCAGATCCCACTTTATTTCTGCGATCTGAATTCTTATTCCTATGTGCCATGCTATTTGGTATTAGGAATTTCTCCATACAATTTCTAGCCACTTATTACCTAGTCAGTGACTCAACAAATCTCATCTATGTGCAACAGTAGTGCGCAACCTGTCTCTAGTAATTCTCAGGGTTGAAAAGTTGACACAAAAGAAAAAGAAAAAAGAAAAGAAAAAGAAAAAGAACAACTATATTGCTCACTCTCTCTCTATGACAAGTCATGCAGACCTCAGTATATATACAGAAAGTTATCAGTCAACATTACAATATCACACAGCTCAGTTGTAGCTCAAATGAGACATAAACATCTGCCAGTTGTTTACAAGCATCTATTAGTGAACCTGCCGTGGAAAAAGAGGTTATTTAGTGAGCCCTTCTAAGCCAGTGCTCTGATTTATAACACACAATTCTATAACAAATCTGGCGGTTCTCAGCATTGATATGTAATACTATCAGTTAACAGGACAATATACCATAGCACAGTTGCAATACAGTTAAAATATAAACATCTATCAGCAGTTTGCAAATGTCTATGTCTGAGCCTGCAGGAGGAAAAAAGAAAAAGGATTAGTTGGAGAGCCTTTCCCCTCCCAGATCCTGATTCAGTGCACCAGGTCCTGACTCAGTGCACCATGTAGAAGGAATTAGAGAGTCTCTAGTGAAAAGTTCCTTTTCTATGTAACGGTTGCCTCTCAGGTTGTGCTGTGTTATGAGAAAACCCTTGTAATGCTATCACAGTTCTTTTCCAAAAGATCAGAGGATGTCCTCCCTTTACATGCACATAAGAGTCAAATATATAACAGGAGCCCTTGTTCAAACCGGCTTACTGCATGAAGCTGTTCCAGATAGAGCCAGATAGTTTTCCCCTGTTATGCAAGATGGGGGCCCTCATATATATCAGGGATCCTATGCTCATTCACCCTTGAGTAGTGGATCTATCAGTTCTTTTACAGGGGGTCGTTATGTGGTATTATATGTTCCCCCAGCGAGTCACCAAATGCAATATTCAGTCTTCGTTAACACTGATTGCTCTTTTTCTGCCACCTACCTCCTCCCAGATTGGCCTCATGTAAAGGTAAAAGTTAAGGTTGACGCCACATAAAGAGAGCATCAACTCACAGGCTTACCGACATCTGCCCCCAGTCAGCGTTCCTCAGCTCTCAGTTGCAATCAGGCCCTTAGTGTTTATGCTTTCCCAGCACAGCCTTAGAGAGATAACGGCTGTACCCGTCGGTAGGTGGGCTTCTGCTCTGTATCCTGCTCCGGTGCGGTAAAATACTCGGTGGCTTAATTTGCTGTGTCCTCACTCACCCGGCCAGCTAGTTCGTGCTTGCGGTCCCTGGGCAGTCGCACAGTTTTCAGGCCACGTGGTCGTCCGGCAAAACCTCACCAGTCACCGGATGGCTTGGCGGCGATCCGATAGTTCGGCCACTCGTAGCGGCTAGCTGTCAGTCTCACAGTAGTTTGGCAGGTCAGTTCGGGGATACACCTCACCAAGCAGGGCCTCTTCACACTGTCTCCTTCTTTGTAGCGCGCCAATATGGCCGCTGCGTGCACGGACCTTTCAGCTACCGGGTCCCTTAGATAGTGAAATGTTGCACTTCGGTGGGGGCAGTTGTTATGGCCAGCCTCTCTGTAGCCCAGACACGATCCCTGTCAAGGGCAAATAGGCTCGGGCAGCAGAATTGGGGCAAAAAGTCCACTTTTAGTATCAGTGTTGCACGGAGCTCTGTACTAGTGCTGCTATCTCCAAGCCCGCCCACCGGAAGTCGTCAGGTATCCAAGTTTTTAACTGGATAATCCAGTATTTTGATTGGCTGTCCACTAAACATATGTACAAATGCTAGGCACTTAAATGTCTAAGATCTGATATGAAAGATGTATCTGAAGGCTCATATGGACATATACGTGACAGGGGCTGTAGGCAATGTTGTCATATACTTATTTTTTGGATTATCCACAGGTCAGCCAGTATATTTATGAAGAACAACACCCTAAAGTCTACACCAACATGTTTATTGTTTAAAAAGATAGATAATCCCTTTATTACCCATTCCCCAGTTTTGCATAACCAGCACAGTTATATTAATATATGTTTTACCTCTGTGATTATCTTGTATCTAAGCCTCTGCAGACTGGCCCCTTATCTCAGTTATATTGACAGACTTGCATTTTAGCTAATCAGTGATGACTCATAAATAGCTTTACGAGAGTGAGCACTATGTTATCTATATGACACAGATGAACTAGCAGTGTCAAACTGTGAATAACTTTCAAAATGCATTATCTCTCTCATATATAAATATCCCTTAATTAAATATTGGGCAGCTTTTATATGGCATACAATTCTCTATGTCTTAGTCCATATATCCCTGTTAGTCCTCTTTTAGAAGCAAATCTTTGTCATTGTTATTTCTAACCATTTTCTGTATGAAAAAAATGTTACTGGAAGAAATAGAAAGAAAGTCTGATCCAAGTTACTATAATGTAGCCACTAAGAAAAAATGTAGCCATGTAGGGTCTATTTTAGTAAATGGATCATACGTGACCTATGTCTTTGTGTGGTGTGTGTACATGAGGAATGTGTGTGTGTGTGTGTGTGTGAGCATATGTGCGTGTGTATGCACAGTGTGTGTGTGTGTGTGTGTATGTGAGTATATGTGCGTGTGTATGCACAGTGTGTGTGTGTAGTGTGTGTATGTGAGCATATGTGCGTGTGTATGCACAGTGTGTGTTTGTGTAGTGTGTGTATGTGAGCATATGTGCGTGTGTATGCACAGTGTGTGTTTGTGTAGTGTGTGTATGTGAGCATATGTGCGTGTGTATGCACAGTGTGTGTGTGTGTGTGTGTGTGTGTGTATGTGAGTATATGTGCGTGTGTATGCACAGTGTGTGTGTGTGTAGTGTGTGTATGTGAGCATATGTGCGTGTGTATGCACAGTGTGTGTTTGTGTAGTGTGTGTATGTGAGCATATGTGCGTCTGTATGCACCGTGTGTGTTTGTGTAGTGTGTGTATGTGAGCATATGTGCGTGTGTATGCACCGTGTGTGTTTGTGTAGTGTGTGTATGTGAGCATATGTGCGTGTGTATGCACAGTGTGTGTTTGTGTAGTGTGTGTGAGTATATGTGCGTCTGTATGCACAGTGTGTGTTTGTGTAGTGTGTGTATGTGAGCATATGTGCGTCTGTATGCACCGTGTGTGTTTGTGTAGTGTGTGTATGTGAGCATATGTGCGTGTGTATGCACAGTGTGTGTTTGTGTAGTGCGTGTATGTGAGCATATGTGCGTGTGTATGCACAGTGTGTGTTTGTGTAGTGTGTGTATGTGAGCATATGTGCGTCTGTATGCACCGTGTGTGTTTGTGTAGTGTTTGTATGTGAGCATATGTGCGTGTGTATGCACCGTGTGTGTTTGTGTAGTGTGTGTATGTGAGCATATGTGCGTGTGTATGCACAGTGTGTGTTTGTGTAGTGTGTGTGAGTATATGTGCGTCTGTATGCACAGTGTGTGTTTGTGTAGTGTGTGTATGTGAGCATATGTGCGTGTGTATGCACAGTGTGTGTTTGTGTAGTGTGTGTATGTGAGCATATGTGCGTGTGTATGCACAGTGTGTGTTTGTGTAGTGTGTGTATGTGAACATATGTGCGTGTGTATGCACAGTGTGTGTTTGTGTAGTGTGTGTGTGTGTGAGCATATGTGCGTGTGTATGCACAGTGTGTGTTTGTGTAGTGTGGGTATGTGAGTATATGTGCGTGTGTATGCACAGTGTGTGTTTGTGTAGTGTGTGTATGTGAGCATATGTGCGTGTGTATGCACCGTGTGTGTTTGTGTAGTGTGTGTATGTGAGCATATGTGCGTGTGTATGCACCGTGTGTGTTTGTGTAGTGTGTGTGTGAGCATATGTGAGTGTGTATGCACAGTGTGTGTTTGTGTAGTGTGTGTATGTGAGCATATGTGCGTGTGTATGCACAGTGTGTGTTTGTGTAGTGTGTGTATGTGAGCATATGTGAGTGTGTATGCACCGTGTGTGTTTGTGTAGTGTGTGTATGTGAGCATATGTGCGTGTGTATGCACCGTGTGTGTTTGTGTAGTGTGTGTATGTGAGCATATGTGCGTGTGTATGCACAGTGTGTGTTTGTGTAGTGTGTGTGTGTGAGCATATGTGCGTGTGTATGCACAGTGTGTGTTTGTGTAGTGTGTGTATGTGAGCATATGTGCGTGTGTATGCACAGTGTGTGTTTGTGTAGTGTGTGTATGTGAGCATATGTGCGTGTGTATGCACAGTGTGTGTTTGTGTAGTGTGTGTATGTGAGCATATGTGCGTGTGTATGCACCGTGAGTGTTTGTGTAGTGTGTGTGTGTGTGAGCATATGTGCGTGTGTATGCACAGTGTGTGTTTGTGTAGTGTGTGTATGTGAGTATATGTGCGTGTGTATGCACAGTGTGTGTTTGTGTAGTGTGGGTATGTGAGCATATGTGCGTGTGTATGCACCGTGTGTGTTTGTGTAGTGTGTGTATGTGAGCATATGTGCGTCTGTATGCGCAGTGTGTGTTTGTGTAGTGTGTGTATGTGAGCATATGTGCGTGTGTATGCACAGTGTGTGTTTGTGTAGTGTGTGTATGTGAGCATATGTGCGTGTGTATGCACAGTGTGTGTTTGTGTAGTGTGTGTATGTGAGCATATGTGCGTGTGTATGCAAGGTGTGTGTTTGTGTAGTGTGGGTATGTGAGCATATGTGCATGTGTATGCACCGTGTGTGTTTGTGTAGTGTGTGTATGTGAGCATATGTGCGTGTGTATGCACCGTGTGTGTGTTTGTGTAGTGTGTGTATGTGAGCATATGTGCGTGTGTATGCACAGTGTGTGTTTGTGTAGTGTGTGTATGTGAGCATATGTGCGTCTGTATGCGCAGTGTGTGTTTGTGTAGTGTGTGTATGTGAGCATATGTGCGTGTGTATGCGCAGTGTGTGTTTGTGTAGTGTGTGTATGTGAGCATATGTGCGTGTGTATGCACAGTGTGTGTTTGTGTAGTGTATGTGAGCATATGTGCGTGTGTATGCACCGTGTGTGTTTGTGTAGTGTGTGTATGTGAGCATATGTGCGTGTGTATGCACAGTGTGTGTTTGTGTAGTGTGTGTATGTGAGCATATGTGCGTGTGTATGCACAGTGTGTGTTTGTGTAGTGTGTGTATGTGAGCATATGTGCGTGTGTATGCACAGTGTGTGTTTGTGTAGTGTGTGTATGTGAGCATATGTGCGTGTGTATGCACAGTGTGTGTTTGTGTAGTGTGTGTGTGTGAGCATATGTGCGTGTGTATGCACAGTGTGTGTTTGTTTAGTGTGTGTGTGTGAGCATATGTGCGTGTGTATGCACCGTGTGTGTTTGTGTAGTGTGTGTATGTGAACATATGTGCGTGTGTATGCACAGTGTGTGTTTGTGTAGTGTGTGTATGTGAGCATATGTGCGTGTGTATGCACAGTGTGTGTTTGTGTAGTGTGTGTATGTGAGCATATGTGCGTGTGTATGCACAGTGTGTGTTTGTGTAGTGTGTGTATGTGAGCATATGTGCGTGTGTATGCACAGTGTGTGTTTGTGTAGTGTGTGTATGTGAGCATATGTGCGTGTGTATGCACAGTGTGTGTTTGTGTAGTGTGTGTATGTGAGCATATGTGCGTGTGTATGCAAAGTGTGTGTTTGTGTAGTGTGTGTGTGTGAGCATATGTGCGTGTGTATGCACAGTGTGTGTTTGTTTAGTGTGTGTGTGTGAGCATATGTGCGTGTGTATGCACCGTGTGTGTTTGTGTAGTGTGTGTATGTGAACATATGTGCGTGTGTATGCACAGTGTGTGTTTGTGTAGTGTGTGTATGTGAGCATATGTGCGTGTGTATGCACAGTGTGTGTTTGTGTAGTGTGTGTATGTGAGCATATGTGCGTGTGTATGCACAGTGTGTGTTTGTGTAGTGTGTGTATGTGAGCATATGTGCGTCTGTATGCACAGTGTGTGTTTGTGTAGTGTGTGTATGTGAGCATATGTGCGTGTGTATGCACAGTGTGTGTTTGTGTAGTGTGTGTATGTGAGCATATGTGCGTGTGTATGCACAGTGTGTGTTTGTGTAGTGTGTGTATGTGAGCATATGTGCGTGTGTATGCACCGTGTGTGTTTGTGTAGTGTGTGTATGTGAGCATATGTGCGTGTGTATGCACCGTGTGTGTTTGTGTAGTGTGTGTATGTGAGCATATGTGCGTGTGTATGCACAGTGTGTGTTTGTGTAGTGTGTGTATGTGAGCATATGTGCGTGTGTATGCACCGTGTGTGCTTGTGTAGTGTGTGTATGTGAGCATATGTGCGTGTGTATGCACAGTGTGTGTTTGTGTAGTGTGTGTATGTGAGCATATGTGCGTGTGTATGCACAGTGTGTGTTTGTGTAGTGTGTGTATGTGAGCATATATGCGTGTGTATGCACAGTGTGTGTTTGTGTAGTGTGTGTATGTGAGCATATGTGCGTGTGTATGCACCGTGTGTGTTTGTGTAGTGTGTGTATGTGAGCATATGTGCGTGTGTATGCACAGTGTGTGTTTGTGTAGTGTGTGTATGTGAGCATATGTGCGTGTGTATGCACAGTGTGTGTTTGTGTAGTGTGTGTATGTGAGCATATGTGCGTGTGTATGCACAGTGTGTGTTTGTGTAGTGTGTGTATGTGAGCATATGTGCGTGTGTATGCACCGTGTGTGTTTGTGTAGTGTGTGTATGTGAGCATATGTGCGTGTGTATGCACCGTGTGTGTTTGTGTAGTGTGTGTATGTGAGCATATGTGCGTGTGTATGCACAGTGTGTGTTTGTGTAGTGTGTATGTGAGCATATGTGCGTGTGTATGCACAGTGTGTGTTTGTGTAGTGTGTGCATGTGAGCATATGTGCGTGTGTATGCACAGTGTGTGTTTGTGTAGTGTGTGTATGTGAGCGTGTGTGCGTGTGTATGCACGTGTGTGTTTGTGTAGTGTGTGTATTTGAGCATATGTGCGTGTGTATGCACAGTGTGTGTTTGTGTAGTGTGTATATGTGAGTATATGTGTGTGTGTATGCACAGTGTGTGTTTGTGTAGTGTGTGTATGTGAGCATATGTGCGTGTGTATGCGCAGTGTGTGTTTGTGTAGTGTGTGTGTGTGAGCATATGTGCGTGTGTATGCACAGTGTGTGTTTGTGTAGTGTGTGTATGTGAGCATATGTGCGTGTGTATGCACAGTGTGTGTTTGTGTAGTGTGTGTATGTGAGCATATGTGCGTGTGTATGCACAGTGTGTGCTTGTGTAGTGTGTGTAAGTGAGCATATGTGCGTGTGTATGCACAGTGTGTGTTTGTGTAGTGTGTGTATGTGAACATATGTGCGTGTGTATGCACAGTGTGTGTTTGTGTAGTGTGTGTATGTGAGCATATGTGCGTGTGTATGCACAGTGTGTGTTTGTGTAGTGTGTGTGTGTGAGCATATGTGCGTGTGTATGCACAGTGTGTGTTTGTGTAGTGTGTGTGTGTGAGCATATGTGCGTGTGTATGCACAGTGTGTGTTTGTGTAGTGTGTGTATGTGAGCATATGTGCGTGTGTATGCACAGTGTGTGTTTGTGTAGTGTGTGTATGTGAGCATATGTGCGTGTGTATGCACAGTGTGTGTTTGTGTAGTGTGTGTATGCACCGTGTGTGTTTGTGTAGTGTGTGTGTGAGCATATGTGCGTGTGTATGCACAGTGTGTGTTTGTGTAGTGTGTGTATGTGAGCATATGTGAGTGTGTATGCACCATGTGTGTTTGTGTAGTGTGTGTATGTGAGCATATGTGCGTGTGTATGCACCGTGTGTGTTTGTGTAGTGTGTGTGTGTGAGCATATGTGCGTGTGTATGCACAGTGTGTGTTTGTGTAGTGTGTGTGTGTGAGCATATGTGCGTGTGTATGCACAGTGTGTGTTTGTGTAGTGTGTGTATGTGAGCATATGTGCGTGTGTATGCACAGTGTGTGCTTGTGTAGTGTGTGTATGTGAGCATATGTGCGTGTATATGCACAGTGTGTGTTTGTGTAGTGTGTGTATGTGAGCATATGTGCGTGTGTATGCACCGTGTGTGTTTGTGTAGTGTGTGTATGTGAGCATATGTGCGTGTGTATGCACCGTGTGTGTTTGTGTAGTGTGTGTGTGTGAGCATATGTGCGTGTGTATGCACAGTGTGTGTTTGTGTAGTGTGTGTATGTGAGCATATGTGCGTGTGTATGCACCGTGTGTGTTTGTGTAGTGTGTGTATGTGAGCATATGTGCGTGTGTATGCACAGTGTGTGTTTGTGTAGTGTGTGTATGTGAGCATATGTGCGTGTGTATGCACAGTGTGTGTTTGTGTAGTGTGTGTATGTGAGCATATGTGCGTGTGTATGCACAGTGTGTGTTTGTGTAGTGTGTGTATGTGAGCATATGTGCGTGTGTATGCACTGTGTGTGTTTGTGTAGTGTGTGTATGTGAGCATATGTGCTTGTGTATGCACCGTGTTGTTATGTGTAGTGTGTGTATGTGAGCATATGTGCGTCTGTATGCACCGTGTGTTTTTGTAGTGTGTGTATGTGAGCATATGTGCGTGTGTATGCACAGTGGTGTGTTTGTGTAGTGTGTGTATTGAGCATAAATCGTGTGTATGCACAGTGTGTGTTTGTGTAGTGTGTGTATTTTAGCATATGTGCGTGTGTATGCACCGTGTGTGTTTGTGTAGTGTGTGTATGTGGAGCATATGTGCGTGTGTATGCACAGTGTGTGTTTGTGTAGTGTGTGTATGTGAGCATATGTGCGTGTGTATGCACAGTGTGTGTTTGTGTAGTGTGTGTATGTGAGCATATGTGCGTGTGTATGCACAGTGTGTGTTTGTGTAGTGTGTGTATGTGAGCATATGTGCGTGTGTATGCACTGTGTGTGTTTGTGTAGTGTGTGTATGTGAGCATATGTGCGTGTGTATGCACCGTGTGTGTTTGTGTAGTGTGTGTATGTGAGCATATGTGCGTGTGTATGCACAGTGTGTGTTTGTGTAGTGTGTGTGTGTGTGAGCATATGGTGCGTGTGTATGCACAGTGTGTGTTTGTGTAGTGTGTGTATGTGAGCATATGTGCGTGTGTATGCACAGTGTGTGTTTGTGTAGTGTGTGTATGTGAGCATATGTGCGTGTGTATGCATGGTGTGTATGTGAGCATATGTGCGTGTGTATGCACAGTGTGTGTTTTGTGTAGTGTGTGTATGTGAGCATATGTGCGTGTGTATGCACAGTGTGTGTTTGTGTAGTGTGTGTATGTGAGCATATGTGCGTGTGTATGCACCGTGTGTGTTTGTGTAGTGTGTGTATGTGAGCATATGTGCGTGTGTATGCACAGTGTGTGTTTGTGTAGTGTGTGTAGGTGAGCATATGTGCGTGTGTATGCACAGTGTGTGTTTGTGTAGTGTGTGTATGCTCCGTGTGTGTTTGTGTAGTGTGTGTGTGAGCATATGTGCGTGTGTATGCACAGTGTGTGTTTGTGTAGTGTGTGTATGTGAGCATATGTGCGTGTGTATGCACAGTGTGTGTTTGTGTAGTGTGTGTATGTGAGCATATGTGAGTGTGTATGCACCGTGTGTGTTTGTGTAGTGTGTGTATGTGAGCATATGTGCGTGTGTATGCACCGTGTGTGTTTGTGTAGTGTGTGTGTGTGAGCATATGTGCGTGTGTATGCACAGTGTGTGTTTGTGTAGTGTGTGTGTGTGAGCATATGTGCGTGTGTATGCACAGTGTGTGTTTGTGTAGTGTGTGTATGTGAGCATATGTGCGTGTGTATGCACAGTGTGTGCTTGTGTAGTGTGTGTATGTGAGCATATGTGCGTGTGTATGCACAGTGTGTGTTTGTGTAGTGTGTGTATGTGAGCATATGTGCGTGTGTATGCACCGTGTGTGTTTGTGTAGCATATGTGCGTGTGTATGCACACTGTGTGTTGGTTGTAGTGTGTGTATGTGAGCAGGTATGCGAGTGTATGCACAGTGTGTGTTTGGTGTAGTGTGAGTATGTTGAGCATATGTGCGTGAGTTTATGCAGCAGTGTGTGTTTGTGTAGTAGTGTGGTAATGATGAGCCAGATGTGGCGTGTGTATGCACAGTGGTGTGTTTGTGTAGTGTTGTTGTGAGAGCATATGTGCGTGTGGTATGCACAGTGTGTGTTTGTGTAGTGTGTGTTTGTGAGCATGATAGTGCGTGTGTGTATGCACAGTGGTGTTTTGTGTATGTGTGGTATGGTGGAGCATATGTGTTGTGTGTATGCCACAGTGTGGTGTTTTGTGTAGTCTGGTTGTATGTGAGCATATGTGCAGTGTGTATGCACAGTGTGTGTTTGTGTAGTGTGTGTATGTGAGCATATGTGCGTGTGTATGCACAGGTGTTGTGTTTGTTGGTAGTGTGTGTATGTGAGCATATGTGCGTGTGTATGCACAGTGTGTGTTTGTGTAGTGTGTGTATGTGAGCATATGTGCGTGTGTATGCACAGTGTGTGTTTGTGTAGTGTGTGTATGTGAGCATATGTGCGTGTGTATGCACCGTGTGTGTTTGTGTAGTGTGTGTATGTGAGCATATGTGCGTGTGTATGCACAGTGTGTGTTTGTGTAGTGTGTGTATGTGAGCATATGTGCGTGTGTATGCACAGTGTGTGTTTGTGTAGTGTGTGTATGTGAGCATATGTGCGTGTGTATGCACAGTGTGTGTTTGTGTAGTGTGTGTATGTGAGCATATGTGCGTGTGTATGCACTGTGTGTGTTTGTGTAGTGTGTGTATGTGAGCATATGTGCGTGTGTATGCACCGTGTGTTTGTGTAGTGTGTGTATGTGAGCATATGTGCGTGTGTATGCACAGTGTGTGTTTGTGTAGTGTGTATGTGAGCATATGTGCGTGTGTATGCACAGTGTGTGTTTGTGTAGTGTGTGTATGTGAGCATATGTGCGTGTGTATGCACAGTGTGTGTTTGTGTAGTGTGTGTATGTGAGCGTGTGTGCGTGTGTATGCACCGTGTGTGTTTGTGTAGTGTGTGTATGTGAGCATATGTGCGTGTGTATGCACAGTGTGTGTTTGTGTAGTGTGTGTATGTGAGTATATGTGTGTGTGTATGCACCGTGTGTGTTTGTGTAGTGTGTGTATGTGAGCATATGTGCGTGTGTATGCACAGTGTGTGTTTGTGTAGTGTGTGTATGTGAGCATATGTGCGTGTGTATACACAGTGTGTGTTTGTGTAGTGTGTGTATGTGAGCATATGTGCGTGTGTATGCACACTGTGTGTTTGTGTAGTGTGTGTATGTGAGCATATGTGCGTGTGTATGCACCGTGTGTGTTTGTGTAGTGTGTGTATGTGAGCATATGTGCGTGTGTATGCACAGTGTGTGTTTGTGTAGTGTGTGTATGTGAGCATATGTGCGTGTGTATGCACAGTGTGTGTTTGTGTAGTGTGTTTGTGAGCATATGTGCGTGTGTATGCACAGTGTGTGTTTGTGTAGTGTGTTTGTGAGCATATGTGCGTGTGTATGCACAGTGTGTGTTTGTGTAGTGTGTGTATGTGAGTATATGTGTGTGTGTATGCACAGTGTGTGTTTGTGTAGTGTGTGTATGTGAGCATATGTGCGTGTGTATGCACCGTGTGTGTTTGTGTAGTGTGTGTATGTGAGCATATGTGCGTGTGTATGCACAGTGTGTGTTTGTGTAGTGTGTGTATGTGAGCATATGTGCGTGTGTATGCACAGTGTGTGTTTGTGTAGTGTGTGTATGTGAGCATATGTGCGTGTGTATGCACAGTGTGTGTTTGTGTAGTGTGTGTATGTGAGCATATGTGCATGTGTATGCACAGTGTGTGTTTGTGTAGTGTGTGTATGTGAGTATATGTGTGTGTGTATGCACAGTGTGTGTTTGTGTAGTGTGTGTATGTGAGCATATGTGCGTGTGTATGCACCGTGTGTGTTTGTGTAGTGTGTGTATGTGAGCATATGTGCGTGTGTATGCACAGTGTGTGTTTGTGTAGTGTGTGTATGTGAGCATATGTGCGTGTGTATGCACAGTGTGTGTTTGTGTAGTGTGTGTATGTGAGCATATGTGCGTGTGTATGCACAGTGTGTGTTTGTGTAGTGTGTGTATGTGAGCATATGTGCATGTGTATTCACCGTGTGTGTTTGTGTAGTGTGTGTATGTGAGCATATGTGCGTGTGTATGCACAGTGTGTGTTTGTGTAGTGTGTATGTGAGCATATATGCGTGTGTATGCACAGTGTGTGTTTGTGTAGTGTGTGTATGTGAGCATATGTGCGTGTGTATGCACACTGTGTGTTTGTGTAGTGTGTGTATGTGAGCATATGTGCGTGTGTATGCACCGTGTGTGTTTGTGTAGTGTGTGTTTGTGTAGTGTGTGTTTGTGTAGTGTGTGTATGCGAGCATATGTGCGTGTGTATGCACAGTGTGTGTTTGTGTAGTGTGTGTATGTGAGCATATGTGCGTGTGTATGCACAGTGTGTGTTTGTGTAGTGTGTGTATGTGAGCATATGTGCGTGTGTATGCACAGTGTGTGTTTGTGTAGTGTGTGTATGTGAGCATATGTGCGTGTGTATGCACAGTGTGTGTTTGTGTAGTGTGTGTATGTGAGCATATGTGCGTGTGTATGCACAGTGTGTGTTTGTGTAGTGTGTGCATGTGAGCATATGTGCGTGTGTATGCACAGTGTGTGTTTGTGTAGTGTGTGTATGTGAGCGTATGTGCGTGTGTATGCACCGTGTGTGTTTGTGTAGTGTGTGTATGTGAGCATATGTGCGTGTGTATGCACAGTGTGTGTTTGTGTAGTGTGTGTAGGTGAGCATATGTGCGTGTGTATGCACAGTGTGTGTTTGTGTAGTGTGTGTATGCACCGTGTGTGTTTGTGTAGTGTGTGTGTGAGCATATGTGCGTGTGTATGCACAGTGTGTGTTTGTGTAGTGTGTGTATGTGAGCATATGTGCGTGTGTATGCACAGTGTGTGTTTGTGTAGTGTGTGTATGTGAGCATATGTGAGTGTGTATGCACCGTGTGTGTTTGTGTAGGTGTGTGTATGTGAGCATATGTGCGTGTGTATGCACAGTGTGTGTTTGTGTAGTGTGTGTATGTGAGCATATGTGCGTGTGTATGCCAGTGTGTGTTTGTGTAGTGTGGTATGTGAGCATATGTGCGTGTGTATGCACAGTGTGTGTTTGTGTAGTGTGTGTATGTGAGCATATGTGCGTGTGTATGCACAGTGTGTGTTTGTGTAGTGTGTGTATGTGAGCATATGTGCGGTGTGTATGCACCGTGTGTGTGTTTGGTGTAGTGTGGGTATGTGAGCATATGTGCGTGAGTACTGCACAGTGTGTGTTTGTGTAGTGTGTGATGCGAGCTTATGTGCGTGTGTATGCACAGTGTGTGTTTGTGTAGTGTGTGTATGTGAGCATATGTGCGTGTGTTTGCTCAGTGTGTGTTTGTGTAGTGTGTGTATGTGAGCATATGTGCGTGTGTATGCACAGTGTGTGTTTGTGTAGTGTGTGTATGTGAGCATATGTGCGTGTGGATGCACATGTGTGTTTTGTGTAGTGTGTGTATGTGAGCATATGTGCGTGGGTATGCACAGTGTGTGTTTGTGTAGTGTGTGTATGTGAGCATATGTGCGTGTGTATGCACAGTGTGTGTTTGTGTAGTGTGTGTATGTGAGCATATGTGCGTGTGTATGCACAGTGTGTGTTTGTGTAGTGTGTGTATGTGAGCATATGTGCGTGTGTATGCACAGTGTGTGTTTGTGTAGTGTGTGTATGTGAGCATATGTGCGTGTGTATTGCACAGTGTGTGTTTGTGTAGTGTGTGTATGTGAGCATATGTGCGTGTGTATGCACAGTGTGTGTTTGTGTAGTGTGTGTATGTGAGCATATGTGCGTGTGTATGCACAGTGTGTGTTTGTGTAGTGTGTGTATGTGAGCATATGTGCGTGTGTATGCACAGTGTGTGTTTGTGTAGTGTGTGTATGTGAGCATATGTGCGTGTGTATGCACAGTGTGTGTTTGTGTAGTGTGTGTAGTGAGCATATGTGCGTGGTGTATGCACCGTGTGTGTTTGTGTAGTGTGTGTATGTGAGCATATGTGCGTGTGTATGCACAGTGTGTGTTTGTGTAGTGTGTGTATGTGAGCATATGTGCGTGTGTATGCACAGTGTGTGTTTGTGTAGTGTGTGTATGTGAGCATATGTGCGTGTGTATGCACAGTGTGTGTTTGTGTAGTGTGTGTATGTGAGCATATGTGCGTGTGTATGCACAGTGTGTGTTTGTGTAGTGTGTGTATGTGAGCATATGTGCGTGTGTATGCACAGTGTGTGTTTGTGTAGTGTGTGTATGTGAGCATATGTGCGTGTGTATGCACAGTGTGTGTTTGTGTAGTGTGTGTATGTGAGCATATGTGCGTGTGTATGCACAGTGTGTGTTTGTGTAGTGTGTGTATGTGAGCATATGTGCGTGTGTATGCACAGTGTGTGTTTGTGTAGTGTGTGTATGTGAGCATATGTGCGTGTGTATATGT